>NC_139656.1:14479767-14610482 GCF_951799395.1 Argentina silus | reverse complement strand
AAACATGGATTATGTGCTACCAACCATAGCCATGGCTATTCAAAGCAAGGGAAATATAGATAGAGGGATGTTGTTGACTTGTTGGAGAAAAGCAGTGTGTATGTTTACCACTTGTGTTTGTCTCACTTACTGCCCACAACTTCACCCCAGTCTACACAGGGCCCCTCTTCAAAGGCATTGCCGTCACTTTAGGTATCCTGTTTACTGTATGTAGAAATCTGGCTGGGCCTGAACTCACACCTTGTACCCTTCAAGACGCACGCAAGCACACACACACGCACGCACACACACACACACACGCACGCCCCTCAGGAAAATAAGACTGGGTTGACAGTTACTCAAAACCCACAACAATGGATGACATCTCTCACCTTGCAGGGTATAAGAGTTGTTTTTTTCCACATTGCGTTGGGTGCTCAAGTTTTCTTTTCTTACCTTTTCTCAATCCGTTAGAAACATTTCCAGTTGATCTCAGGGGTTTTACAAACAGTGACTTTACACAGGCTCTTTCTCTTTTCCCGGGCAGAGTATCCCAAGTGCATGTGTTTCTGTTCAGATAATCACTTCCTAGCATGAACAGGAACAGATTAGAATAAGGCTGGCTGGCCTGGGGCTGTGTCTGGTTTAATGGTCTGCACAGGGGGAACATATGCCTCCCATCTACTAGCTCACACAAATGACATCTGCCGGAGGATCTGTCGCTCATACTAACTAGCGTCTCCTCTCACTTGTCCTGATCCATAGAGTCACATGCAGACAGGGAATCTCAATGTAGGACAACAGGAATAGTCGTGTTACATCACCTTCAGTCCATAACCCCTGACTACGACCCCAGAGTTCTCTTTATGTGTGTATGATGTATGTTACTTGTTATTATAAGAACCTCTAAGGGTTGTGTTCCTATTGAGAGCAGTGATGGATGAACAGGAGAGAGAATACAAATTGGTAGTATCACAAGAGATTACTTTTTCATTTGCAAATTGTCAACTGTTGAACTAGGCTGCACGTTTGTCAAAGAACATTTCAGATCCCTCAGTTGCTTTTTGACTTGTAAGGTTTCCTTGAGGTCAGGTCTACCAATGATGGGGCAGTTGTAGATATGGAGGCCTGGGCCCTTCTCAAATCTCCATCCTTTGTGTGTTAGTGTGTGTTATACAGCACATGCTCAACCGGGCAGGCGTTGGATCAGATGATTCCTCAGCAGCCTCTCCTGAGGCGTTAGCCAGGGCATGTGCTAGCTAGAGTGATGGTGGTCTCTGTGTAGCTTATTGTTCTGTTATATTACAACCCACCATGATATGTCTCTTCCTTGAGCTAAAATCTGTGTCCAGTGTGAAGCCACTGTTGTCCACACTGCCCACAACAAGTTATTGCATTGCAAGTTATAACATTTTGCTTATCGTCTGGCCCATTATATGTAAATGACTCAATCTAGCTAAAAGACCTTCAACAGTGCAACCTCATACCAGCTAATCTTATACCTGATCTTGCCACTCATGCCAAAATGGTGCTGGTTGTTTGGTTTGGGTGGAGCTGGTTCTCAGCTTGTTAGATGACATTCCATGCCCCTGCCTGTCATAGTCCATGTAGAAGCAGGACCAATCAAATGACACTCAGAGGAGAAGACAGAGGAGGCAGCAGGGAGACTCTGAGATGACTTGTGTCTGAGACAACACTGGTCTGGAGTCAATCCCCGGGCTGGCCGGCTCCAACAACAAACACAGTAGTGGCAGTTACACAATTGACAACCCACAGCCTATATTATCCCCTCTGTTTGTTTTGCTTTCATTTTCTCCTCAACCTCTCATGCTCTCTCTCTGTGACAATGTCAACCAGGATTAGACAAAAATGGCTGTCCCTGTAATTCACTGGACTTGATGTAAAGCCTCAAATTGAAACTATATCAAAACTAACCAATGAAATATATGAGATTGTACCAGTGAGCCTGCAGGCACTGTGAAAATGAAATAGAAACTAGGCGTCCAATAGCATCGTAGGGGCAAGATGCAGGCACATCAATTCTTGACCAATGTGTCCTATCATGATACCATGATCGCAATAGGAGGCAATCCTCTTTTCTCTGACGCTCCCTGGTGTTATGTGTGGACTTCAGAAGAGCCAGTACTATGTGTGTTGTGTGTACTCTGAAGTGTCAGAGCCAATACTGTAGTGCAAACTAACAGACACTACACATTCCCCCCTCCCACACCCCTCAGCACAGCACTGCAATTTGACAAAAATCTAACATGAAATCACTCTCCAATGTAGACACTCCTCCCTCCTGAGTCATGCTGTGAGGACTGTTAATTGAATTATTAATGGTTTTATCATCAACTTCAGTTCAACCTGTCAGATTGTGTTGGTGTCTGAGTCAGGTCTCCTGCTGTTGCTTTCTCCCTGCTGCCTGTCTGTCTGTCAACCAGGGCAAGACTGACTCACAGACAGACAGGCAGACAGGCAGACAGACAGAGAACTGTGCGTACTTGGGAAGCCTTGCATGCGTGTTGTCTTTGATAATCCCTACTCTATTCATCCCTGTGCAGATGTCTGTGTCAGAATGACAGGTCACAGTATCATGCCCCGCATCGCAGGGTCGTGTAACAACACAATTGCTATGGGAAAAAATGTGATGCTGTGAAGCTCATATGCCAACTCCCCTCGAAACACCTCACCCAAAGTCAGTCTGACAATTCTAGGTTCTGTAGGCAGTGACAAAGTCTTCACGCATTTTGGTACTGATTTTTTATTTATAAGGATAGGGATGTATTTTTGCTGTATTATTTGTCATTATTTACATTAAACATTGTGAAGATGATTAAATAAGACTGCATCACTGCTTTCTCAACAGTCCAATTCTCATATGGATGTGTATCACTATATAGATATAGTAGAGAAGAGATCTGTCTCCTCACGGAGCTGTGTCAGAATGCAGCTGTACCACAGGCTTGTCTGTTTCACAGTGTCCTGTGACTAACCCCTTTTGTACCAGAGGGACGGGACAGGACAGGCAGGGTGGTGCTGGTGTGGTGTCTCTCTCTCAGAGGTCCTGGTGCCGGGACGTCCCGCCACTGGATGGATGCCCAGCTCTAGGCTGGCGGAGGTGGACAGTTGGCACAGTCATGGCAGGCTGGGTTTAGACAGCTGAGCTGACTGACTCATTACTGCAGGGCACCTGTTGGCCAAAGGGGGAGAGAGGGGAGGGGGGACATGGAATGGAACAGCCCCATCATCAACAGGTGATGTAGTACAGCATGAATGACTCCCCATCTGTGTCCATGACAGTGGGTGAGCAAGCGGGTGGCCTCTGTATGCCCTGGTCCTGGGCCTGTCTTATTGTCTAGCTCATAATGTTTAAGGTTTGGGCTAGGATAGAGAGAACTTATCAGTTATCAGGGGTAGATAGAAGTGGAAGAGGGGGCGAGAGGGGAGGCTCAGCTGCTGCTCTGTAGCTGTTCTGCTGATCTGAGAGGCAGGGTCACACTGGATGTGGCCCTACTATGTACTCTACACCAGTTGGTCTCAACAAACAGAAATGAAGGAGACTGTTAAGTTGGCACGAGCAAGTACACACCGAGTCAACAGCCGCCTAACAAGTGTGTTTCATAAAAGTTTGGTATGTCTAACCATAACATTCTCCTTTATCCTCCTGTGCTTGACACTAGAGTCATTCAAAGTGGCCTAGTTTAGGAGGCAGAGAGCCCCACAACAAAACCAACATTAACCCTAACCCCAAGTGTTTCTGATGATTTGAACATGACTAATGGGAATTTGAGACGGTCCAGTTCTTTGTTTGATTTAGCTTGATCTATATCCACTTACCTCACCGCTGGGAACTGTTTGTGGAAGTGAAATGTATCACCTATATTTGTCATGTTGTTACGTAAAGGGTTTGTGAGGCTGGCCTAGCGGGGTTGGTGGGCGGGCAGGCAGGCGGGAAGACTGTCCTGGGAGCAGGAGAGTGACGCCCATTAGGTCTTATTTATGAGGAGCTGCCTGCTGAGGTAATAACATTTCCGCTGTCTGCTGCGTTGTATGACTGCCTGCCTAAAACGGTAATGGTGCTGTGTTCCTGACACACTGCCAAGGAGAGGCCCTCATTCCCTCTGACATATCACCCTCTCCTCTCGACAACAGTCTGGAGCGCTAACAGCGCTAAGGATAATACACAGGAGTGCTACTACAAGAGACAGAGGGAGATAAATGTGTCAGAGGAGGTAATGTACAGTAGGATATGTGTCACATGGCAGATATTACTACTGCTAATGATAAAGGTTGAGTAAGGAAGAAGTGGATGGTTGAGTGGAGGGTGGAGGACAGGTCACTAAGCACACAGGCAGAAGGTGTGTTTGACCAGAGGTGGTCAGTAGGGACCCTGGGTGGGTCTCGAGATGTTTTACCCTCCTGACATGGCTGACCCATGTTCCAGCCCCTCAGTATCTCAACACCGAACCCATAACCCCATGGTCCTTCCTCTATGTGTAGTTTTAACTTCCTGTAGTGGGAAAACAACCCTGTCCTATCAGATTATAGTTTACAAGGAGGTCTTATCAGTAATATTTACCCTAGCCATACTGTGGTGCTCTTGATAAACAAGCCTGTGTGAACAGTGTGTGAAACCAATGTCCTGTTCTCATTACCTGACATGTGGAGTTGGTTCTTCATCAACAATAGACTTCCCAGAGATATCTGACTCTGTCTCACTGTGGGAACGTCAGAGCTCAGCTATCACACTGTGTTTGGCTGATGCCTTGTGTCAGCTTCTTCCACATATTTACTGCTCTTTCTCATCATATTTCGCCCGTGTTTGTTGCATACATACACTGTCACATGGGCCCGAACTTCACCCACCCCAACAAAAGCTGCCATTGATGAAGATTCACTAGAGCAGAATGTGGTCGGGGGCTTACTGTGTCCAAAGAGACTGACTCTAACCATAATAACTTGTTTCTTTTTCTGCCCCTCACAGCAAAACTCGGAAGGGCCACAGAGAAGGCTACATCAACAATACCACAATGGTTAGGCTTAGCGCTAGCTTAATGGGGGGAAGGGGATATTGGAACTACTGTCACATGACTAGCTGGAACTACGAGGCTTGTTCACATAGCTCTCTTTCTGCCACACTGCAGGCTCTTACTGTATAACTGAGGCCTCCTACTATATCTGAAATGGTCTGGTGTGATGAGAGAGTATGGCAAAGAAATAGGTTGTGGTATTGGTCGCCAATGTGTGTTGGCATGAACATGTACAGTTTGCTGGGTGCTTTCAGCTGGGATGGCCGGGGGGTAAGCCAAGGTCTTTTAATGGCTCCTCTTTGATGGCGCCCTTTTGAGTGGGTTCAAACGCAGCCAAAGTCCAGCACACACACGCTGATATTTAGCAGGCTGATTGAAGTCATAATGCCACTGAGGGCAGGGGAAGATAGGGGAGGACATTACCCCCAACATTACCACCCCCCCTCGCCTCTCCCTCTCCCCCCAAGCTTTAGACTCAGCAGGAACTCTCCCCTTGTGGAGTAATGCTGTACCAGGACCCGAAGAGGAGAATGGACCAACCAAGGCCAGCAGGACATATGCTTTAGCTACCCCTGCAATTCTATGTCAGCAAGCTACTATATGTCTCATGTTTGAGCTTAGACTAATTTTTGCTTTAGCTGTTGTTTAGCTAACAGTCATGACTTAAGTCACATGGGCCCCTTAGCAACCTGACACAGGGCGGCATTTAGCCTCTCAGAGGCGAGGCTAAATGATACTAACCTTTGCTGTAACTGATGTTGTCCTGCCTAACATTCAGTCCAGTTAAGCCCAGAGAGGAGTCCTTAGCCGACTGGAAGAGGTGTTGTGGTGGAGTGCATAGGAAGGCTGAGCTACCGCGGTGAATAATGCCCTGGTGAAAGTGAGTAGGTTTAATGACTAATGTTCAGCATGTGCTGTTTTTGGATGCTGAGTAGTTGGGGAACAATTTTGAATAGGTATAACACCACACTTCATGAAGTTGTCGTGTTTTGAAATTAAACACTCCAATAGCATTTACAGTGATAAAGGCTTCCTTCAGTCTGAGGAGAGAGAGGGGTCACTCCCTGCTGCCCTTTTAAGGAGGTGGACCCATTGTGTTCTCTCCCTCTCTCTCTCTTCATGTGTATTAGTTATTGAATAATTGACCTTTCTGGTTTGCATGAGCTCATGGGAAAAGTGGGTGTTTCCCCAGGAAGTGGAGGCCTTTCTCACACACACACACACACTTACTCCCTCTCACTCAAACTCTCTCACTTCACACACACAAAGTGTAAATCTGTTCTTGGCTAGGAATCCCATGTCTAGTCAAATAGAGTCACATATGGAGGTGAATAATGGAGCAGTAGAGAAGTTGTCTTTTGGACACGTAGGGCCCCTACGCACCCATCTGCTTCACGTTAACCCCTAATTGTGGATACGTGCACTAGGTGACGGATGATTACTGGCGGCTGCTGAAGGCTTGTCCAGTCCCACAGGTTCAGCAGAGGTTAGCCCTGTAAGGGAAGGGGGAGGGAAAGGGGGAGGAACACAGGAAATGGAGGGGGGAGCTGAGTCCACAGCTGCCTCAGATGACACTCTCATTGTTTACAGGTGTTTTGCTTACTCTGAGTAAGAGTTCCACTAATTTAGGCTGTTCTGCACTGTGCTCTGGGACAGAGATCAGATGAACTCAACTGGACTATATTCTGAATCTGAATAGTATTTATGACCCACTATGGCTATCATACCTCTTTCAACCTAGTAAAGTATGACTGAACTTGCCCAATTCATCCACAATCAATGATTCCTCTTGTGGATGAGGAAAGATATATAAAGTGTTGACTGATTTGTATCAAAGTGATGCCCCAGTATGAGTTTTGGATGCTCCTACAATAATAAAGGTCAGGTCCAGTTCCCCACTCCCTCTCCCAGGCTGTGCTAAGCTCTATTAGCCCTGAAGGAGCCCGGTGAATCTCCAGACTATGCAAATCCCCGGAACAGCTCCACTTCAAGGGTGGAGTTGTGCAGTACTTAGAGAGGCATCTGAGAGAGATTAACCCAGCTCTGGAGTAAAAGCAGGCGTGTGCCACACTGGGGACTGCTCTGAACTGGCAACGTTCAACTCTCTCTGATGGTGCATATGAGAAGTCACCAAAGATCATCACTCCATTTGCATGCAGACCCCTCATACTTTCTGTGAAGTGAGATTAGCATGACGTGTGGATGCAATCAATGTTACGGTAGACTGCTGTTGATGTGTTCGAAATGAATGACCTCGATATGACCTCATGAAATGATCACATGAGACACGGGTTGTATCTGAGTGGCTTGATCTCTATTGGTGTTCTAAGACAAGGGAGGTAGATGAAATGAAAGGTGTGGTGATAGATTGATCCATCAGTATCATACCATTGGCAGGTTGATGTGGTGATAGATTGATCCGTCAGTATCATACCATTGGCAGGTTGATGTGGTGATAGATTGATCCGTCAGTATCATACCATTGGCAGGTTGATGTGGTGATAGATTGATCCGTCAGTATCATACCATTGGCAGGTTGATGTGGTGATAGATTGATCCATCAGTATCATACCATTGGCAGGTTGATGTGGTGATAGATTGATCCGTCAGTATCATACCATTGGCAGGTTGATGTGGTGATAGATTGATCCGTCAGTATCATACCATTGGCAGGTTGATGTGGTGATAGATTGATCCGTCAGTATCATACCATTGGCAGGCTGATGTGGTGATAGATTGATCCATCAGTATCATACCATTGGCAGGTTGATGTGGTGATAGATTGATCCATCAGTATCATACCATTGGCAGGTTGATGTGGTGATAGATTGATCCATCAGTATCATTGGCAGGCTGATGTGGTGATAGATTGATCCATCAGTATCATACCATTGGCAGGTTGATGCTTGGCTGGCTCTAGACAGTCTTAGTTTAAGTGCATGTCTTTAATTTAAATGACTGCACTTGGACCTGGCATCCGGTGGGCAGGCTGACAATTGGCAACTTACACCTGTCATCCAAAAGAGACATTCTAACCCCAGCCCACACCCCACACACACACACACACACACACAACTCTACACAGTGTCCTGGTCCTGTAGCCCTCGGCCCAGCCATGCTGTATGTCGCTTTGTCAGCAAGAACAAGGAGCAGGGGCTGGAATTGGTCAAGCTTGGGCGAGAGGGGGAAGGCATAGTTATGGGTTGGGGGGCAGGCTGGGGGGGGGGATGATAAAGTTGCAGCTGTTGGCAGAGTTTTTCCTGGGATAATACAGTTTTCTGACAATTTAATGTACATTTTCTCATTAAGAGGAAGCTCTGGCTTCTCGAATTACAAGTCAAGGTTCTGTGAATCCTCATAGGCGGCATGTAGGCAAGGTAATTAACTCCTGACTGTGTTGTTGCTTTATTTGTTTTAGTCCACTGTGTTCATGGTTATTATAAGTAGGCAGGCATACTGTTTCCCTCAAATATGTGTGTTTTTGTTAATTACTTGCCTCGGGTATTTTGTGAATAAATCTCACACTTTTTCATCCACGGCACTGGTTGTGAATCTATGCTGGTGCTCTGGATGTTTATCTGATCTGCTGGATCAGCTAACAGTAAGTGAGAGTACTACCCAAAAGAGTGGGATGGCTGTGTCAGATAGAAGAAGGGGCTATATATAGCGCTGGTAAGCTGTTTGTGTGGTGAGGAAGTGGGTGCATGGTGTTAGCATGGCGTTTATTGCACGCCTACACATATCCTTGTTTTCCCTTTGGTGCAGATGAAGCTGCCAGCCAGCAGTCGTAACACAAGGATCTGTTTTATTTTACTGTCTCTCAGACTCATCGCTAGGCTTTGCTAGGCTAGCAGCCGGTGACTAGCCTAGCCAGACGACTCCCCAGTGCTGTAGTGTACACCATGTTTCAGCAGCTGTGAGTCATCACACGGTCCCTCTCTTGATGCTAAACAGACCTCGAATGTGTTCAGAGTGGGAGTGGAAGAGGGTGGGAGTGTATAGCTGGAAAGTTGCAGTGGAAATGAGTGGCAGTGGGACTTCAGTGGGAGGGTAGGTAGGGTAGGGGAATATCTCCTCTGTGACATCACCGCCACCCAGAGGGCTGTGACTGGGCCGGCTGCCCTGGTGTGTAGGTGGAGTTTCCTTCCTGCAGGGCTGAACGGAGCTGTAGGAGCGGAGCTGTAAGAGGGACGGCTCGGTGGCCCCGGCGCGGTGCTCCGCTGAGTTCGCTGAGTCCCTTCCACAGGAGACAGGCCCTTTCCTCTCCCACAATCCAGTGGGGCAGGGCCAGCTCGAGCCCCACACACTTCTCTCGTAATCATCACTCCACAGCTGACCGCAACACACACACACAGCGCGTATGCACACACAAACACACACACACACATATACACACACACTCTCTCTCTCTTTCTGATGCTCATATGGAAAATGAAAATGTAGCTAAAGTTGTCTAATTGGTGCACACTGGAACGGAAGTAATTTATGGAAGGATTGGGTGAACTCGGCTTTATGCAAAGGAGAATGTGTCAGACTACAGGAGCACTCTGTTTTGTTAAAGAGGGATTTAACCTCAGAAGTTACTGCTGAGCTGCTTTTTTCTTTAAGGATATGAAAAAGGCTCAGCTGCCAGTGCAGCGATTGGTTAATTCACTTGAGAGGGGAATATTTGCATTTCAGAAGTGTGAGCAGGGAGTGTTTTTCATTTCCCAGTGGCATCTGTGTTGAGGTGAGACTGAAGGTCAGGGCACTGCTCACACAAAGAGAGTGCACTGTGGGAGGTCGATGAGTAGGTGTGTGTGTGTGTGTGTGTGTGTGTGTGTGTGTGTGTGTGTGTGTGTGTGTGTGTGTGTGTGTGTGTGTGTGTGTGTGTGTGTGTGTGTGTGTGTGTGTGTGTGTGTGTGTGTGTGTGTGTGTGTGTGTGTGTGTGGTGTGTGTGTGTGTGTGTGTGTGTGTGTGTGTGTGTGTGTGTGTGTGTGTGTCCAGCCAGACCAGACTCGCCCCTGGAGATTGGGCTACTGACCATTCCGCACAGTGTCCGCCATCTGGGCAGTGATGGCTGTCCAGTGTTGTCAAGGAAACGGCAGTGTGAGGCAGGTGGTCATTGGAACATGTCGTCTGATTTTCTATTTATAGTCTTAATACACACCACATACCCTGCTCCAATATTTTGTTTCCCTTAACCTTTGTTGTTGGGTATTTGTTTCCATACATTGATGTGCGTGCTTAGCAACAACAGAATCCAGTTGCTGTCTCTGCCCAGAGTCAACCTCCCAGTAGGAGTGACCCTGATGAATATGGCACTAATGGCTGATGTACCCAATAAGTCATATGATGATCAATCAGACATATGACTCGACACGCCCGCTAAGAACACTTATGTCACCATGTTTCTGGGCACACTGAGTCACGGCATGATGACGTACCGCTACCCATATCTGCCTGGTCCTGCTCTGCTGCTGCTGCCTCATCACTCGTGGGAACCAGCACAGAACTGGCAGGCCTGCTAACTGGCAGAGTGGAGCTCTGCTGGTAGACAGTGCAGAGTGTGTGGAGGCTGAGTGCTCTGTCTGAAGTGTAGTAATGAGAGAGTAAGGAACTGAGGTGCTGTGCTGTGCTAGAGGGTCAGAGATTCTGCAGGTAGACTCTCTCTCTCTCTGCAGGTAGACTCTCTCTCTCTCTCTCTCTCTCTCTCTCTCTCTCTCTCTGCAGGTAGACTCTCTCTCTCTCTCTCTCTCTCTCTCTCTCTGCAGGTAGACTCTCTCTCTCTCTCTCTCTCTCTCTCTCTCTCTCTGCAGGTAGACTCTCTCTCTCTCTCTCTCTCTCTCTCTCTCTCTCTCTCTCTCTCTGCAGGTAGACTCTCTCTCTCTCTCTCTCTCTCTCTCTCTGCAGGTAGACTCTCTCTCTCTCTCTCTCTCTCTCTGCAGGTAGACTCTCTCTCTCTCTCTCTCTCTCTCTCTCTGCAGGTAGACTCTCTCTCCCTCTCTCTCTCCCTGTAGTCACATGGGCAGTGTAGTGTGGTGGAGCGGGCTGGCTGCATACGCAGGACTGCTGATGAATTATTTAACAGTGGTGAGTGGACGTGATAGAGGCCAGCGTGCACCACATACAGAGAGGAGAGACGAGGGAGACGGGGAGAGGGGGTGATGGTATGAAAAGTGAAGAGTTTGTGTGCCTAGGAGAGAGAAATACAAAATGTGTATGCAAGTGTGAGAGAGACATGGGGGGGGGGGGAAGTATAGTCACATAGAAGGCGAGGAAGAGGAGTTGGTAGAATGTGAGCAAAAGGAGTTGGTAGATGGAGAAAGAACTACCTCTAAAAGATATTGAATGTTGTTCAGCCAGAGAGACACCCATGTGCCATGATTCAATACACATAAATTATCTTATTTAATCCACTACAAGTGAAATGTTCCCCCCTGTCACATGATTGCAAAGTAAAGGAAAGATGATGGCATTCATATAAAACAAAATCACCTGTTTGCTTCTTATCTACCAATTTGAATGTGTATTTGTAGGCAGACGGTGTGTCCAGCAGTCTCACAGCCAGCCCATGGCCCAAGTTTGTTGGTTTGATATAGGACATGCTTTGTAAATAGTTCTCAGCTGTCACCACTTAACTAGTCCCAGGGGAGAGGTCTACAAAACATGGGAAATATGTGAAAAATGCGTAGCTTCTTTTTTAGGTTACTAGACCTGCTCACACATGGGGACATGGGTTCACACAAGAAAGACAGAATCAGAGCTTCATTAACTGCCTTAGGAAGCCATCAGTATAATACTTGGAACTGAGGAGACATACTGTAGATGTGTCATTGACACAAACGTTATGTTTTGGTCATAAACACGCTCGCGGGCTGACCTCTTTTCCAAAGCCTGCCTAAACAGAGAGCTGACTGGATATGTGAGACTGTATTTACCACGGCTTTCAAAACAAATGGAGCAGGACAGTGTGTTTAGGTCCTGCACGCTGCTGCTGCTACGTAGTAGTAGTGTAGAGGTCAAAGACGTGTTCTGCCAAGTTACTCAACAACACAAGTGGGTGGTGTTTAGTGTTTACTCTCCCCAGAGCCAAAGCCTGTTTTGTCCACAGACTCTCTTGACTCTACACTGCCTTCGGAAAGTATTCAGACCCCTTCACTTTTTCCACATTTTGTTGTGTTATAGACTCAATTTAAAATGGATTAAATTAAAATAATTTGCCATCAATCCACACACAATACCCCAGAATGACAAAGTGAAAACAGGTTTTTAGAAATTTCTGTAAATTTATTAAAATTGAAATATAGAAATACCTCATGTACATAAGTATTCAGACCTTTTGCTATGACACTCTAAATTAGACACAAAAATTAGCTAAAATGCAAAAACATCATCAACAGATCACTCAGTAAGATGAATTGAGTCCATCTTAATGCAAGGATAATAGTTCATGTAATTTTGGAATTAATATCTTTGTTTTTATAGGGTCTCTGATTTGCATAGGAATCAATTACTCACTGTGTAGATTAGGATGTCACTACCAACTGAGCAAAATTCATAATTTTCTCTTGATCCTGACAAACTCCCCAGTCCCTGCTAGTGACAATCATACCCATAACTTAATGCAGCTACCACTATTCTTCACACGAGAGATGGTGCAGAAACTGCATTGCATATGCTGGATTTGCACCAAACTTAATGCTTTATAGTAAAACCAAATAAACACATTTCCAGCCACTTTCTTTGCTGTATCACTTGAATTCATTGTTGCAAACGCAATTATGGATATGAGAGAGATTGTTTTCCATTAAGGGAATCTTTTTGGCTACTTGGTTATAGACCAATTTTGTAGAGTGACTGAGATGATGTTATCCCATCGACTGTGCTTTTTTCTCTCCACCATTCAACATTGTAGATTTTTGTAAGTCTCCCCAGGCTTCAGGGTCGCATTCCTGAGCAGTTTTGTTCCTCTCATTTGCTCAGTTTGCAATGACAACCTAATCCACACAGTGTGTAATTGAGTCCTATGCAAATCAAATATCCTAGAAAAACAAAAATATTAATTCCAAAATTGCATGAACTATTATCCTTGCATTAAGATGGACTCAATTCAACTTATTGAGTGATTTGCTGATGAGATTTTTGCATTTTAGCTAAGAGTGTCATAGCAAAGGGTCTGAATACTTATGTACATGAGCTATTTCTGTATTTCAATTTTAATAAATCTACTGACATTTCTAAAAACCTGTTTTCACTTTGTCAGTCTGGGGTATTGTGTGTGGATTGATGGCAAATTCTTTTAATTGAATCCATTTTAAATTGAGTCTATAACACAACAGAATGTGGAAAAAGTGAAGGGGTCTGAATACTTTCCGAAGGCAGTGTATGTCTGAACACTCAAGTCATACTCACTCCTCTCTCTCTCTCTCTCTCTCTCTCTCTCTCTCTCTCTCTCTCTCTCTCTCTCTCCCCCCAGTCTTACTTTGTTACTGACTATGACCCTACGATTGAAGACTCGTATACGAAGCAGTGTGTGATTGACGAGAGGGCGGCCCGGCTCGACAGTAAGTACACCCAGTACAACAAGCAGCAGGAATCTGACCATAACACACATAGTTTTGGCTGAACCCACCCTTCACTGGCACAGAAGAGGTGGTAAAAGAGTAGTCAGTTGTCTTTACTGAGACTCAAACAAGGACCATGCTGCCATTCCGCTGACATGGACCCTATAAACCACAGAGGAAACAGTAGTAAAAGTACTGTTAAGTCATAATATGCCTTAGAGGACCACTTTATGGTAGTAACTGACAGTAGTAACTGACAGATGTTTCTCATCTTTGAGGTTTGGTGTTGAAAAATAATAGATATGGAGCAGCCAAAAATAGAATGAAAGGTGTTTTAATGGGTATTCAAATGCATGGTACAGTACATAGACTCAAAAAGGCATAAAGTCCCAGTAACAGAGGTGAACAAATGGCTAACTGCAAGATCACACACACAACGTATTTCAACAGATTTGGTGTACAACAACATCACACGTTGCCTTGACTGTACCGTGTGTGTGTGTGTGTGTGTGCCCGCGCGCACATGGATGTGTGTGACTAACGCAGCTGTCCCTGTGATTGTTAGTCCTGGACACGGCCGGACAGGAAGAGTTTGGAGCCATGAGAGAACAATACATGAGGACAGGGGAGGGCTTCCTGCTTGTCTTCTCAGTCACTGACAGAGGAAGGTGAGTGACAACCCAGTCACGTGCCATCCTCACACTCTCTCTTTGTTTCTCTCTCTCCCTCTCTCTCGCTCGCTTGCTCTTTTGTGTGTTTCTCTCTCTCTCACACATAAAAGCATAGATCTCTCATTCACTCTCTCGTTCTCTCTCTCTCACTTCCTGTCTCATTCACACCTACTGTCATTCGCTTCTGTTCTCCTCTTCTTCCTCCTTCATACACCTCTCATTAATTGTAAACCCACCCACTCTAAATACACATGGTTTCTGGCTTTCAATGTAAAATCCCCTGAAATATAACAGCATGATCAAAATGAATGGATACCTTCAGCCTTGTTCCGTAGCTGTGTGGTAGCCCTGTGACATACACATACACACACAGACACACACACTCCCTGGTCCCTGTGCCCCCCCCCCCCCCCCCCTCCCTTATGTTTATGCTGTAAACAGCCTTTCCTTCCTCTGTTTACATTAGTCAAGTCTCTCCAGGTTGACTTTGTACTCACTAAGCTGCCCGCACTGGTCCTGGGCTTGTGGTTGGATTCTGTTCTTCTCTCGGGGGGGGGGCATTTTTATATATGCCGTTTGGTTCAGACAGTTAGCATGGCATTTTTGTTACGGCGAACCCCTTTCAAGTGAATGGGTAGCATAGTGGCAGGGCAACCAACCCTCCCTCCCTTTATAGTCTATTGTAGGGCATCCCTGTGCTGAGTGTGTTCCCAAGTTCACTAACACTTCACAATGTTCCGACAGACATTTGCAGAACATTGCAGGCAGCACCACAAAAGTTGAATGACTTCTCCCTCTGTGCTTCCTGGTCCCCCTCACCCCCCTGACCCCCCTGATTCACAGACACATTGACCCCATCTGCCAGGGTGCTGTGGGGGAGGAGAAGGGGGCTGAGGGGTGGGGTGGGGTGGGGTGGGGGGGACATTCATGTGGTGGTGAGGCTGCATTCCAGGGAGGTCTGAGGGAGATGAGAGAAGTCCACACTAGCTTTATCTCTTTGTGTGGAGTTGTTATATGGAGCAGTTTGTAGCTTTAATCCAATTCCCTACTGTCTCTGTCTGTCTGTCTGTCTGTCTGGGTAACTTATTGGCTGAGGCTTGGTTGTTGAGTGATGCTGCTTTGTGTTTTCACAGCTTTGAAGAAATCTACAAATTTCAAAGACAGATCCTCAGAGTCAAAGACCGCGATGAATTCCCCATGATCCTTGTAGGCAATAAAGCAGATCTTGAGCTCCAGAGGCAGGTGAGTAGTTCCCAAATCTCAGAGGTCTACATTGAAAGAAACAAAGACTATCCACCAGACTTCAAAATCAGGGAAGATAATGTGTTGTTTACATTTTGAAATTGGAAAAGGGATTGTGGCTGGAGCTATTTTGGGTAAACAAAGAGGGAGGGAGGGAGGGAGGGAGGGAGGGAGTGAGAGAGAGAGAGAGAGGAGCTAGCGGGAGAAAAGGGGAGCAACACATTTTGGGATTGAGGGTGGGAGAGAAGAGGAGGGAGAGGGAGTGTATGAAAAGGAGAGAGCTCATTCTGTTGCCTTTATTGGCATGCAGCTGCAGCTCACCTCCTCATATGACTCCAGACTGCCATCTAGTGGAAGAAAGAAACAAACCACTTCAGGGTGCTTTTGACAGATGTGATGTAAATGCATTGCATTCCTGTTAAAATTGTTTTTTATCAACGGCATTTAATGAGGCTGTTGTTAGCATTGGTAGCACACGATTCCTTCGATTACTTGAAAGTCTAAATGATCTTGGAGTGATGTCTGTAGTCCTTTTGTTGAGGACACTCAATTCCTTCTATTACCTTCAATACCTTCTATTATTGACAGGTCAACATGTAGACCTACACATTTTTTATGTTAGTTTTATTTTGCCGTGAGATCTTTCTTATCTAGTCTTAGACCCGAAGCAACTATCTTGCTCTGTTGACAAAATGCAATCTGTTACAAAATGCAATTGGAAAACATCAATGAAAAACATTAATGCAATAACCTGTTATATCAAGGTTTATAGGTCAAGTTAGCATAGCCAAGATCAATTTGGCCCATGCTTTTCCTTAAACCAACATGCAATTCTCAACCTCACCAGCAGATGACACCAATGTCTCAATACAAATGCTTTGGGGGCCTCTCCTGCTGTGGGAATGCAATCTCTTAGAACTAGATTGATCTCAGATATATGTTTCCCTGCCCGTCCCCACCTCTCCCTCCCTCAGGTGACCCAGGAGGAGGGCCAGCAGCTGGCTAGACAACTGAAGGTGACATACATGGAGGCCTCAGCCAAAATCCGTATGAATGTAGACCAGGCTTTCCACGAGCTGGTTAGAGTAATCAGGTGGGTGTACTCACTGACTGACTGTAGATGGCACCACATCCCAACTATACCATGCACACAGAACTAAGGGGTTGTTATTGTAGTAGTTCAGTTGTTCCAGTTCTTTCACTGGTCCTTTTTGGGAATTTTGCTCAACTACTGTGGTCAGTACAATACTGTGGTTGGGTAATGGAAACCAACAGGATGTGACCTCACCTGAACTACAGTCAATCTTAAAGTCCATATCCTGTGAGAAAACAATACTCTGATACTGAACAGGTTTCTCTAATATAATTTGAGTAAGGCAGACTAAATGCGTTTAGACTCTGTTGTTACATTTCCTCGAATCGCTCTTTCTCTGCTTAGTTGAATAAGTGCCCCCTCACCTCACAGGAAATTCCAGGAACAGGAATGCCCACCCTCGCCGGAACCCACGCGAAAAGAGAAGGACAAGAGTGGTTGCCACTGTGTGATTGTCTGAGTGGACCTTATCACTGTCACTCACCCAGCTACTGTCACCAGTCCCACCCCCTTGCCTGACATCACATCCTGTGTGGATGACTGACCGCTGCCTTCTCCACGTGCATGACTTCAGACAGCCGCTCCTGTGGTGGCAACCAGGAACCGCTGCTCCCCTCCCCTTCCCCTGGACTTCACATCTAGAAGAAACTGACAACACCAAATCTTAAAAAAAACACCACTCTACCTTCAACATAATCCAATTCATATGAGAAAGTCCTAACACTAAACATTGCCTTTTAAATCAGCTAAACGATATAATTGTTTGTATCCCGAAGGACTTTTCTTGCCTTGTTGTGACATTTGTACTTTTTGCCGAGATTGAATGAGAAATATATCTATCCAGAATGTCAAAGAAAGTTTTTTTTTAGTTCCCAGTGACTCATCAAGATAAAGAGATGATGTTATGAAGCTTTGTGTATGTTGTGCCATATCCGTTTTTACTTCCATGTGCTAATCCGCTACTGTACATAAGTGACATTTGTTGTGATTTTGAAAAGCGCATTTCTAATGACTTATTAAATCGCCACAGTATGTGAGATGATGAGTTTGGTTTGACATATATGAACATAAATGTATACAAGTATGTACAGTATATTCCTAGATAGCCCTTTATATGCCTAGAAGTTCTAACTTAACTTTCCAACGTCTGCAGTGGATCCATTTCTATGTCTATGGATGCTGCACTGGCCAAATACAAACATGGCTACTGTATTTGCTTTGTAAGGCTTATAATTCCATGATATCAAGCCATCTGTTTTATTTATCTAGCCAAGTTGTTCAAGTCTGCCTTTCTCTGACTCTTACCTGTTGCTGTCTATCTCAGAGGCAGGTTGGCCTAATCAGAATTAAAAACTTTTAACTCCTTTTTTAACCTTTGTCAAGCAACGTGACCATGAGTAGTATTTCAAGTTTCAAACTGAAAATGATGATACAGTATTATATCAAACACATTTCATAAATGTTCACTTTCTCCAATCTGTGTAAGATCAATATACAAAATGTGTTCGAAAGTCTGTTGGAAAATAGTAACATTGTGGTCAAGTAGACAGAGGAACTGTGCACACTCTGTTACAGCATTCCAATGATATGGTTGGTAAGTTGTTACATAATCCTTAAATTATTCTTGGAGATTCTGTTCAAGTGTTTTCAAGGTGTTTTGATGTGGCTCAGGGCCAGTCTTGAGCTTGGTTGTGAGT
This sequence comes from Argentina silus, assembly GCF_951799395.1. Classification (NCBI taxonomy): domain Eukaryota; kingdom Metazoa; phylum Chordata; class Actinopteri; order Argentiniformes; family Argentinidae; genus Argentina; species Argentina silus. Next base: position 14,592,221 of record NC_139656.1, on the reverse strand, counting down.
TGTCTCCATGACAATCCCAGGTGGTGATGCGTACAGTGCTCACCTGTCAGACAGGAGACTCACCTGACCCCGTACCTTTACTGTTGACATCACCACTAAGACAATTAATCATTTAGTTTTGTCTTCCTCTTCCTTATGTGTATTTTTGCTGAAGGAATACAAATGAACTCTTGTAGTGTTTTGTTATATCATCCTGTAATATAATAAGACAAAAAGAAAACCATGGAAGTGATTCATTGATGGACTTGATTAAATGTTTTTACTATATACTTTTATACATTATTTTCTTATCAAACTAGTTGCCAAGTATTTTTATATGTTTGTAAGTGAATATGCTCTCACGGCACATCTGTGTCTATATGTAAAGAGGAATATTTAATTATCTCACTTTGTTTTTAACTGAAGAAACTGTAGGTCTACATTTGCTACGTGCTTGATCAAACTGTGGTGAAGACCATCTCCTCCTCTGGTGGTTTGGTGATGGCCATACCTTGGCCTTGACAGTCCTCCACTGCCTAGTACATACTGCAAAATGTCAACCAATGTGTGTGGGAAAAGAGCCTCCTCTCTCTCTATCTGCCCTCCTAGCAGGGTAGAATACTCTCTCACTCTCTCCTCTAGGTTGTAGATGATGTGGCTCACAGAAACAATATTCTACTGATTGGTGAGTCTGAAAATACCACATCCCCTCTTTTGGCAGATATTATGTACATCCAAGTCATATTATTTTTGACTTATTATTATATTTTCATGTCCATGCCCCTTTGCCCCATGTATAGCTCCTGGTGCCATAATAAAATATGTGATTCAGCCAACTATAATAGAGAAATGTTCCTTTTGTTTTGAAATCCTGTATGGGGTTTAACTTGATCTTATATCTACTGTATGTTTTGTTAAAAATCATGATAACTTAACAGCTATTGTGGCATACGTGTATATTAATTTGCACCCATTCCATATACCATAATAGTTTCCAAAATGCTGCATTGGAATAAAACATATCCCTCTTTAATCTTGAATATAGACCACTCATACTGTCCTCACCAGTAACAATCATGTTGTGACTCTTCCTCATTCATGTCATGATGGTCAAGGGTCAGGGTGTGACCCTTACTGTACATGTGAGGGAAGCATTCTGCTATGGTTAGTGGCTGACCTCAGTGATGGTTGTTACAGCCACCTCCATCATTGCTGCTGCAATATGGGGTCAGCCTGCCCAGCGCATATCTCATTGGCTGCCTCCAGAATGTGGCACACAACTCTCCAGAAGATTGCTGCTGGACACGGGGGAGCGTTGCCATAGCACCCTGAAGATCCTCTCATAAGTCAACACACAAGACCTACAAGAGATTTAGTTTGAAAAGAACCCTTGAAGATAATTCCTACATTTTGTGTTCTCTGTGGCCTTAAATTGGTCTGAGTCATTTGTGTAGTGTTGCGGGGTGCTCTTGAAGAGCTCTTTCAAAGCAAAATCATCACAGTTAGTGCCATGGAAATGTGATTACTATTCAACCTGACTTTGTAATCACATTATGTAAGGCCTGACCGCTCTGACACTCTGAAGGAATCCATGGATGTAATCTTGTGAATGAGTGTGAATGTAACACTCTGTAAGTCTACATGGGGTACAGAAGGTCCTCTGAAAGTTTCTGCTTCATCTGAATGGCAGTATTGACTGGTGGACCAGAGGGCTGTTGTGGCCATCCTTACCCTTTCACATAAGGCTGGACTCATTAATAGGAGCATCATACATACAGTAGGAACTTACTGTAACTACACAGGCACAAAGAAACATAGGTTGAGCTTATCTTTTGCTGTTGAAAGTCAGTGTAACAGAGGACACCGTTTTGTCACTGCAGAACTTCTGAATCTACCATGTATTTTGAAAATCCTCCCTCAGATCATCTTCAGTGGTATTTTATTTATATACTGGGAGTTGGGGTTTAATTTGTTATGGCTCAAAAAATTACACAGAGGATATTTCAAAAGTGAATCTAATTAATTCTGATTTGGTGCTGCTTTTCACTTGCAGAAAGGAGCGGGGTTTTGAGCAGGAAGCCATGGTGACAGTTCATGCTCAGGAGACTCATTTTGTTTCCACCATCCCAAATCAATAATGCATGAAAAGCTGTGGAGATGCGTCTCAGTTGGCTATGGACCCTAGCTCCGCTCTCCATACCTTTGATCACATCCATAGAGAGGGGAGGGTGGAGAGAGAGGAGGGGAGTGGAGTGAGAGGAGGATGTATAGGATGCACTGTCCCTCAGTCATTCTGCCTGAGTGGTGGCTACTCCTTATTGCTGTTGCTTTGATACAGTGAGTGGGGACAAGTATGGCCACTGAGAGATTACTCCACTCTTGAAGCACTAGCCTACATATGATACACTCTTTCCACCTGGCAGTCCGACAATCATTTACATTCCACTCAGTATTACACACACACACACACACACACACACACAGAGAGACAGACAGACACATACAGTACTGTAGTCCTCAGAGAAGCAACTGTGCTAGGGTCTGTGAGGGCAGGAGAGAGACATTGAGAAGGAGAATGGATTATTGGGTTGTGGAGAACATTGTTATTTCAGAGGAGAGATCTTAGACAATTCAATTATGCGGAGTGAATCAAAGCCAGTTCTTCTCCCCAAAGTATCAGAAAGGTCTGTTTTGTCCTCAGGGGCTCTACTATACAGAGGAACATACAGTTAGTTATATACTGTTATACGGGAGGTATTTCCAAATTCATATCCAATAGAAACTCAGGGAGCTCACTGTCTCTCTCTCTCTCTCTTTCTCTCTCTCTGTCTCACACACACACACACAAACGCACAAGCACAAATGCACACACACACACAGAGGGAGAGCTACAGCACAAATGAGAGGGAAGAAGGGAATGGGACACAAAGAAAGTAATGGCCTCAATATCCTCAGTTGCTGTAGTAATGAGTTTTTATTATTGCTGCTCTGCTAAAAGACCAGGCTATTACCATCCTTTCACACAGTAGAATGAGGATGTGAAGCTGATGGTGTCAGTCATCGCATGTAAATTGAAGCAGTATGGTTTCTTCATAGTTGCTTTAAGAAGAGACATACTGTACATACACATTACTTTCACTTCATCTCACATAATGTCATCTCTCTCTCTATCTCTCTCTATCTCTCTCAGAGGAGATGATAGAGAGAACCTATACATCAGAGAGTGCCTTAAACAGTCATAAAACTGCCATGATTGTAACTGTTATGATGTTTGCTGAAGATATTCCTAGTACTTTGGCTTCCTTTCACACTCGTTACTGATTTAAAAAGAACCACATCAGAGAAACCACTCAAGGCAGGGACCATCTAGAGTGCTTGTTATCACAACTGGCATATTATGACTCAAATAATAATAAATAATTTCGAAGGATATTTGAATGTGCAAGTGGCTCTCTTGGAGTCATCCCCTGCATCCTCCAACAACCCACAGACTCATTTCACAAAAGACAGAATAATAATTGTTCACCACCATCCTTATCATTCATCCTGAGTGTCTCTGAGGCAGATAGTAAGAATTTGTGGAACATTCAAATTACATATTAAAATCTTAACCGTTGGCTGAAACAGAACCCTTTCCCAGCTGCCTCCTGTCTTTTTAATATATTTTTTTATACCATGACTCAACTCTTGTGGTTTGTCTGGGCTCCTTGGCTCAGTCGTCAGGGAGTCCGTGCCTTTGTCTATTGAGCTGGGCTTGGATTGGCCATGTTTCGGAGTCTGAGGGACCCCTATTTCGACTGCCAAGGTCCACCACCACCCCCACATAGCGGTTTATATCCCTTGACACTGGGGGGTTGGCAGGAGGGAGCACGCCCACTCATGCACACTTCCTAGGCGAATCATAGTCATCCTCAATGCCTCACTGAAAGATTTTGTTTGCATTTGGCATAAAGTCACACTCCGGAAGGCAGGCATCCAAACCAGCTGCTTGAGAAATCTGGCCCCAATGATCATTAGATGTATTTACCTCATTCTTGTCTCTGACAGGCTGCTTTGTGTGGACTTTCTTTGTAACCTCATAATGAGGGACCCCTTTATTCATTTGCACACTCTCTTTCAGTCCCGCTGTGCTGTTAGAAAGAAATCATGCAAAATTATATCATTTGGGTTTGGCCTGGACAGACATAGGCTATATCATTCCATTCCAGTTTGAACTGCTCCTCACCACACCACACACTCTGCTGGCTTTTACATATTGATGCTATTGCTGAGTGAACGCTGAGGCACATTCATACCTTCTTCCTTTATCTGAGCTTTCAATACATTCAAGGTCAACAGGATATAGAGAACAAGTAAGACACTAACAACTAAATCATTAGGGTTACAGGGGGCATTCCTCCCCAGCTTATGGGAAAGAAAGATGGCTTTACTTTTCCTTGACGATGTGCCTAAATGATGTAGTCAATTTTGCATAGTGCATCAGAACGATTCATGAATGTGTATTGATACATTTTGCCTTAGAGTGGGCTACATACTAAAAACTCACCTCTTTAGAGAGGCCTTCTTGTAATCTTCTTTCTTATTTTTAGTGTATTGTTTGTTTTTCAGTTTTTTAATGCACTCAGCTGTATGCGCTAAAATGTATTATTAGTAGGCTATTATTATTACATTGTGATTTACTTCAGCACCAGCCATTAATAATACAATACTTATGAAGACATAAATGGCAGACAAATGGAGATAATCATTCAAATCAGTCAATGCTACTCTTTCCCTCATCAGCTGTCGCAGAGACCAACCTGCAACGTCTCTTCAGGGGAACATCTCACAGGATATAGATGATGGACGTCCTTCCAGCAATATGCACCTGCAAATGTCTGTTTGTCTGACCTTATTTTGATGTGAATGCGAATAAATAACGTAATGTATTGGGGAAGCGTGCAACCATGACGGCGCAACCCCCTTCTGCACAACATACATATTGCCACTCCAACTTATGCGTATCCTACCGTTTTCCCTTCACACTCCAAATGGTATAGCCCATGGAATATGAATTATAGACAAAATCTATGTGCATCACATCTTAAGTCGTTCGGGAAGGTGATAGTGTATCCTGCTGTCCCTCTGCGAATACACAATAGGACCAGAAAATTATCGGCGCATCAGCGGCACCTAAAACAAAGGTTTGCTTTTGCTGTCACATTGAACCCTTATTAACAACAGTCCGGGGAAGTCATGGAGGGAGTCAGCAGCAACAGGAGCATGTCTTACAGTCGATGGAGTTATGACAGGTAAGCGCGTATGTTCTCACACAATTCGCCGCGTAATGTGAGCCGAAATAATTTGCCATCACCGATAGTCTCCATGTCTTTGTCTTTATTTATCATCATTGTTATATCCATTCGGAAGTTCTTGTAGTGAGTGACAACACCAAGGCGCAAAGCCGTTTAAAGAATCATCAGATCGGTGGATAAGTTGACAGGTGCAGCGACTGCAGTTCTATTGTTATTCTTGGGTAGATATAGGCTCTGTCACTGTATTCTTCTGTAAATCACTGCTAGTGATACATCATATCATTTGCATGCGTTAATGCGTGATACATTGACATGACCAAAGTAGGTTGCCTGTATAATTCCCCACCATTTTTTATTTTTACCATGTACCAGCCTATAAAATGTGAATGCAAGCCCACATGAAATGGTAAAACTTGAAAATGTCAGAAGATATCAACATGAAGGAACCGAGAAGGAGATAATAACAATCATATCCTGGCACCTGACTTTAAGCTGCTTCATGACTAGATGCTGATTATGTGATAAAGAGGAAAGGTTAATTAATTATCCCCTTCATTCATTATTTAAGCTTCAGTAATGCTGTCAACCTATATGAATGTATACATTGTTGTTAACTGTTTCAAGATAGATTCCTAAACTCTCCTAATATTAAAATCAAGCCAATTAGATGATATGCTTATTCACCAGCGTTTAGCAATAATGCACTGTTACATGAAATAGATGTCTCAGCATAATTGGACGAGCTGTAGTAAACTATTCCAGTAGCTCCTCCCTCCCATTTTGTAAATCATTATTAATATACAGTACAGATGCAGTTGCTTGTAGTTCCTGTGTGTTGACTCTGAGGTATTTCCTTATTGATCAACAGAGGCACAAGCCTGTCAGCAACATGCAGTGGTGGGGGTTCATTAACTGACAATGTGATTGGTATTCTGTAACTTTGCTTGGAAATCCCAATCCCAAGGGGTTGCAGCCATAGCCCCTCCTACAGCTTCAGTCAATTTCTCAGTGCTGTGCAACAATGCTGAAAGAGAGAGAGAGAGAGAGAGAGGGGGGGGGGGGGGGGTGCTTGAACCTCACAGCACATTTCCTAGCACCATAATAGATACAATATGCAAATGAATAGAGGTAGGATAGTTTGCTCTTACAGTATGACGTGAGAGGTGCCAGTGTTACAAGGCTGTGTATTAATATCCGTCACATGTTTGACCCACACACATCAATGTTTATATGAAGTAGGGATGGGCATTCGACTAAATTGTCTTAGTCGATCGTCGGGAGAATTAACGATCGATTTTCGATTAATCATTAATATTTTTATATTAAAATTCACTATTTATAGGCTATATTCAAAATGCAATGGAAATACAAAAACACAGCGTGTTTTCCTCATTGAGATCTTTATTACAAGATGAACAACTCTTGTGGCAGTTAAACTTACAAGATGAACAACTCTAGTGGCAGTTAAACCGGATCCGTTCAATTGAAGATACGCGCTGCTGGTTACGCGCAGCGGAGCCTGCAGCTAAGCCAGTGCTTATAAACACAACTGACCCTCGTTTTTTTCGCATCGCAGCTCCTCCGTGCTAACACCGAGTTGATGCTAGGTTGAGACTGAGAGGAGGATGCACCGCCACTAACCAGGGTCGGATGCGCGTTTGTTCAAGTGGTACATCAGTTGAGTCGTGGCCGAGTTATACTTATACACAGCTTCGCAGTGTTTGCAGTTAACTAAGTCATTTTTAAAAACAAAATGGTCCCACACCACACTTCGCCGTGACCTCTTCATGATTACTTTTGAAATACACGGAAACTCGCAGGTAACTGAGTAGGCCTGTGGCGTTTTTTTCAAATATTGCCCCCGTGTGGTAAAATTAAGCAATAAGCCCCAAGAGGCCACGGGTTTCGCTGATTTTACAACAGGTAAGGGGAGTTGTTTGGCACGACGCGAAGCCTAGTTTCATCGACTAAAAAAATTATGTCATCGACGAAATTCTAATGATCAATTAATCGATCGTCGATTAATCATGCCCATCCCTAAAAGTAGCCTATATGCTATATGACTACCTATGAAGTGGCAGTCCATACAGCCATGAGTGTCTCGAGTGTGGCACTCACGATACAGTCATAAAATGAGAGTTGACACAAGCATTCAACACCAAAATCCATACAATCAGAACTGAAAAGCAGCCATATTCTACATGCTAGCCTAGTTGATGATAAGTTGATGATAAAGCTTGTTATAGTTGTTTATAATATAATGATTGACCCTGCTCCTGTGCTTCTCTCATTGTCAGAGTCAGATCGATCCTGATTTTAAATGCTTTACATATTCCATTCAAGGTGCTGCTGTATCGTTTAAAATATGCTCATGAAGCTGCTAGCTCTAGTGTTTGTACATCGTAATTCATGGCTGAGCCTGCAAGAGCTGGAGCAGCAGCATACACACTCACTCACATTGTGTGAGTTCAACAGCCCTAGCTGGCACCCAGTAAACACAGCGACCCAGAGATGGAGAGCATTGACAGCCAAGGTGCTGAGGCGAGATACTATTCAAAGTGAAAGGGGCTTAAATTCGCCCCGATTGCATTTTCATAATTTCTGTCTGCTGAAAATGATCCATATACATGTCAAGCGATCTCTTTAAAGTTGATTTGGTATACTGTGGTTTTACAGCACTTCTATAATGGGCTCTAACTATTTATTTTTGACAGAAGGAACCCATTACAGACCAATTAATTGATGCAATAATGGAGCCAAGAGGAGGGTAATAAAGCACATTACTGCTGGAATAATCATTATAAATAATGCTCCTGACATTTATAATTGTTGTAAAAAAAATAGACCATATCAGAAAGTAAATAAATTGTGGAAATTAGACAATGTGGTCTGTGCCAAATAATCTGTGAAGATGGAGTAGCATTGGGATAGAACTGAGTTGTGATTTTTCTGATGTTCTAGGGGTGAGTGACAGCAGGTCATTTCCTGTCCAGGATCTGGATGTGCAGTCATTGCTTTTCTATGAGATCTCCTGGGGTTAATGGACTTTTGGTGCACACACTAAACCCACTGCACACACAGCTTGTACTTCAGCGATGTCGGGGTGACAGAGGGTATGGGATTTATCTCATACGGGCTGTTTTAAGTAGGGAAATGGAAAGGCATTGATACATACATGCACACTGTACATATTTACCACACACACACACACACACACACACACACACACACACACACACACACACACACACACACACATTCACATAAACCCACTTTCCAGATGAAGACTAGACACATCTCTAACATAGGCATATCAGATCTGCATTTTGAGTGCACAATCTTTTATCAGGCCTTCATCCTCATTACGGATTGCAGGCGCAGGTCCACAGTTTATCTTTGACTTCCACGTCCTCCTCCTCACTGCTGAATTTATGTGAGGCTAAGTAATTAACAGTAACGGTCTGGTATCGACTGTGAGGGGGAAGAGAGGGCCTCTGCCTCTGTCCGACTCAGGCAGACAGGATTTACAGGGGTTGTATTAGACAATGCTCATAACACTCCCACTGAGCTGCAGCATAAACCAGACTGAGTTATGCCCCTGTAAGTGTTTGTTCATAATACACAGGTGTGTGTGTGTGTGTGTGTGTGTGTGTGTGTGTGTGTGTGTGTGTGTGTGTGTGTGTGTGTGTGTGTGTGTGTGTGTGTGTGTGTGTGTGTGGCCTGGGTTGGCACATCCTCTGTTCGGGAATACGAAGGGTCTAGTATAAGATATGATTGGTTCTTTTCTTGCGTCCACTGTATTTTGAGTTGGATCCAATCATATTGGATTATTTATTTCAGGTCTCAAATTCCGAATGCCATATATGGATAACAGGCATTATATCGGAGATACATCATCTGTGAAAAGATCTAATTACCTCATAATGTATATCCATGTATTTATGAAACGGAGGATCCCCTGCCGTCTGATTAGTACAGCGCTTATTCACATCTATCTTATTAACATGATTAATGGACTCTATGTGATATACCCACAAGTGATTAACACTAGAAAACCTATTGAAGTGATGAGCTGTAACATTTGGAACTTTGATTTGACTTATCGTTTAGTGCAAAATTCAAAGAAATACATTTTTACTAAACCTTTTGCAGGGACCATGAATAGGAATTGTTTCCTTGTTTTCTTATCTGTGTTAGTGATCATGCAACACTGACAGTAATGTAAACCACACACACGCACGCACGCACGCACGCACGCACACACACAAGTGTTTTATCTGTGCCTCCAGTAATTCTTAATTAGATTTGACAGCATTTGTATATCCACAGTATTCATACCATAAAACAATCCATATCACGTCATTAGGTCACTAGGAAAACTCAACCATGCAAGAATATGTCACCCTGGCCTGTGATGATCAATAGCAATAGTCGGAGGCACAGTGAGGCTGATTGCTCTTGGGGGATGAGCTAAGTGAAGAAAAGGACATTTGTCTTCCCTCCAGGGTGCTTTTTTGCCTACCCTGCACACTGCAGCATGGGGAAGCAGTGACACTAGTGTGCAAGCAATGTCCGAATCCTGCTCAGCCTGGTGTGTGTGAGTTTAGTTGCATCCTTGAGACACCACCTGACACCCTGGCCTGCACACAGAGAACTGTGGCCCAGGCCCCTTGACTGATGTGGCCCAGACTATTGTGGCCTATACCTCTCCACTGCTGTGGCTCAGACCCCTCCACTGCGGTGGCTCAGACCCCTCCACTGCGGTGGCTCAGACCCCTCCACTGCGGTGGCTCAGACCCCTCCACTGCTGTGGCTCAGACCCCTCCACTGCGGTGGCTCAGACCCCTCCACTGCGGTGGCTCAGACCCCTCCACTGCGGTGGCTCAGACCCCTCCACTGCGGTAGCTCAGACCCCTCTCCATTCTCTTCTCCCCATTATTGGTTTATCGTCTCACATGACCCCAATAATCAATCATGTCCAACAGCAATCTCCAAAGCTTCAGAGCTCCCCCATCCCCAGCCCTCACACGACTACCCAGGAATTGGGTTTGTTGTAGACTCACACCATATGTTGACACAGATCTGATACTAGCGTCTTGTATTGTTGGAGAAAGAAAATACATGAGGCCTTGACAAAATCTACACGGAGTACAGAGCTCCTTTATGCCTGAGCATCTTGTCTGTTAATTGTTTGCTGAAGCTTGTCCGCCTTTCCTATTTCCAGGCTAATTGAATCCCATCTGATGAATCAATTGGAAGGGGAGGGAGGGCCAGTCTTCAGGGAAGGTTATTGGTGATTGTTTCTAAAAAAACATGAATTATGAGACCAACTATGAGGGTAGCAGCTGTGTGCTATTACTAGTCATTCTACTAGTCTAGCGATGGTTGCCAGGAATTTGCTTTGGTGTTTCACTTTAAGAACATACACATCACAGAAAGAACATCACAAAGGGACAGCACACACAATACACCAAATATCTACTCCCATAAGTCACTATTAAAGGTGTAATATGTAACATTCATGCTTTCTAAAAGCTTTCTAATTTTTGTAATGACTATGTTTAATCAGAAGTGATCAGGGAACGAGATTCCTTGAAAGAAATATTTCATTTATGAACAATGTTTTGGTCCAGAAAATGGAAAATGGAAAATGGATATCTATGGGTGATATTGTTTGTAAAAAAACATGTTGTTATTGGCCAAGGTTGTTCTAGGGGAGTGAACTCATCGATTTTTACCTTTCTGTCCCTGGTGACTGCCGCTTTGAATCGTGCGCGCATGCAGAAACACAACAGCTATTGTCCGACACTGCAAGTCCATTTCAGGGGGTTAACTTCGTTCAGGTGACGGGTGGTCCTTGTTTATATTGTCTGATTGCTGTGGAGATAGCACTTAGGAGTGTGTTGCCCATCGTTAATTACAGCCACAGGTTGTGGTACTGGAGATGGTTTTATCTGCTATGGGCATGCGTTATGTTGGAACTTCCAGTTATGTAAATGAGATCAAGACTGAAGTAAATTGGAATAGCTCATTAATCAGCAGCATCAGATAAAAGCACGTTCTCACAATGCTGCCCACAAGAGTGAATATTATTTGGTTGTTTATGATACAGTTTTTGGAATGAAGACTGAATTATCTTTTATTGCTTATTCTTTGTGTCGCCTAATTGTCGCTGGCTACATATTTTTGATTTGATGATTGTATGATTTTAAATTGAGCATCTTGCCAGTTGCTATCAAATTTATTGGGATTCTTAGATGGCTGTATGTGTTTTTATGTGCCAGATTACTTGAAGTGATAAATTAAGCACGTATTATTTAAGATAAATTAAGCATTAGAGTTATTTCTTATGCTGTTAATGACCGGAGCAAATGATGTGTGCAAATTGATGTGTGCGCTTTTAAAGGTGTGCTGTTCAGATGTTAACACATCTTCATGTGAATATGTCTCACCGTGGGGGGCAGCCCACCTGTGGTAGCATTTGAGTGTGCCCCCCCCTTCAAACCACTGCAGGCTCTCAGGATGATGGAGGCTGCATGGTATGATGGAGTTACCACACCCCTTAGGTTGTTACGATAGAGAGTGACGGTGCCCTACATTGGTAAATTGTATATAAACTGATATGTTTTACAGTACATTGACCTCTAGTGTACAGTACAACACACCAATGTTTATTCAGGTCATCTGCACAAATACACCTGGCCTTGTCTCAACAGATACAGACTATAATATGGATATTTTTGTTCACAATATATGATTTGAATGAAACACTTGCATCCTTAAAAGTGTTTTGGAACCAGAGGTGAAAACAGTGTACTGACAGTCTGCTTTCTAATGATGACCTTGGAGGCTGCTCTGCTGAATAATATTGACAGTATGTCTAATTTAGAACAAATGTATCTTCTGCCAATAACCAAACACATTTTCAAAGCAAAATTGCATATTCTTTTATGAAAGATAAAATTAAACACTCATTATTTTTTAACTAATTTAATTTGACATTAAATGTTCCTGTAATATATATGGGTTTTCAGTGTCTGCTTTACCACAAGATATTTTCAGTCTATGTTACAAACTCTCCGTCCTTTTTCCTGAAATAAGATCTTATCCCTCTTGTTTATTGAAGCAGTATCGTGTTATTGTACAGTCTAACATTTTATACACTGAGATAGTGTGTGACATAATCTCTTGTGTCACCTGTGTTAAAATAACAGATATCTATTTATGTGTAGCACAATAGCTTGTGTGAGGCTCTTACAGTATATGCTAAACATGTATTTTGAATAATTTATGTTAGCGCAGAGATGGTTAATATAAAATGAATGAATGAATGAACCTAAATTCTAATCATGTTTTAAGTGGTAGTGTCAGTGTGTTCATGTATGAAGACATTTCTAGATGATGTTGCAGTCATAACAGGAGTCTTCCAACAGTAGAGATTTAATGAGACTATGCTGTTATTAGGCTCTGCACACTGCTGTGGGAATCTGTACCCTCTCAATCAAATGGCTATTTATGAGATACGGTAGTTTGAATAGTTGCAAAATGCCAAGTTGTAGATTTGTATTTCATGTGTGTTATTTTAACAGAAAAAGTGGCTAATACTTTATTTGAAGCCAACACGTGTTGTATAATGCCTAACATAATAAACATGTATGCATGTAGTTTCTTTCCATAGCTGATGTGTCTTACGTAACAACATATTTTCCACAATTCATAATGTCAATTATGTGTCAATAATGTGTTCATACATGCAACAAGCCTTACAGTGCCTTGACAACAACATCATTATGCATGCAATACGGTAGGGCTAACTTCAACTACACATGTTTTAATTGTGGTGCTCTGTCGATTTCCTTTTTCTAAGGCATGTGGGCCAAGTGTTCTGAAAACAAAGCACAACATGAGTTAATGCTTGTGGATTGCTGCACTTGACCGTGTGGTACATCATTAAGAACAAGTCTTGACCGTGTGGTACATCATTAAGAACAAGTCTTGACCGTGTGGTACATCATTAAGAACAAGTCTTGACCGTGTGGTACATCATTAAGAACAAGTCTAGAGTACCTCTTATTAAAGCAAAGTGTGGGGCAACTGCAAAGGGAGCAATTACAGGCCAGTATCTGCTGCAACACAGTCAATGCTATAGAATTATATAGACTGGAAAGGGCTGGAAAGTAAACTGCCTATCCCAGTGCTTAGTGTTTGTATCGATTCTGTACGACTTCTGTTTGTCGAAGATGTATTATGGTGCTGAAAAGAATAAACACCCGGCTGTGAGGTGAAATTGGTAGGCATGATTATAGGTTTACAGACAATGTTGGAACACCAGAGGCACAGTGATGCTGTCTGGTTCTCCACTTTTTGCTACTTTTTGCTTGCAATTGATCAACATGTCAAAACCCAACCTGTGATTTCTCTGATAATTACAGATAAGTCCTTGTAGTAGGCGTGCATTTTGAACATGTCTGACGGTTACATGATGAGATAAAGGACCATCCCCCTCTTCTCTTTACAGAGGCCTTGTTGTGCTAGTAAGCATAAACTGTCCTCTTCCCAGAGCAGGCTGTCAGTGACAATCGCACAGCCGAGACAAAGGTCCTGATATTGTTGATATCAATCTGATGAACTGTCTCAGCCATTGAGACTTTCAGGCAGTTTATCTCTGATGTGGAGGATTTTAGTGGTGACTACGGTTGAAATAGGTGACTGTGTGTATGAGTGTGCTGTGTGTTTGTGAGTATGTGTGTGTTGTATATTGTGTGAATGTTAAGGTGTGCGTGTGGTTTTAATAAGCAACTTGACCAAACAATTAGAATGGCCCCAATAGACTGTGATCTAGCAAGCTTGTGATGCAGTGCATGAGGCTGAGTGAGAGAGACACCCAGGCTCCTCTACTGGGGGGGGGGAGAGACCAGAGGGTAGGCTTAGTCAGAGCTGGAGATGAGCTCCATGTCTGCACACACACACAAGAGCAGGCCCTGAGAGCCCATTCGTTTAACTGCCTGGATGATTGCTGGCACCTGGTTCACACATAAGCTGCATTATTTGAACATTTAGCATTGTTATCTACACCACTGAGCATCTCTCTCTCTTTCTCTCTCTCTCTCTCTCCCCACTAGTGGGTGAACGACGATGGGGCCATTTTTCAAAGATGCAATGAATCACTCACAGACAAGTTTCAGCAGAGATGGATGATTATCAGTGCAGCATCTCAGTGTCCAGCCTGGGTGTACTCTGGGTTGTTATCAGCGTCCTTGGCTCATTTCTCAAGATGTGTAGGTGTAGCCATTGTAACAATTGGCTCAAGGATAATTTGAATAGATGTTCAATGAGGCAAATACATAACTAACACATCATAAAAACTTGCAGTTGAAATGTCATGAAAACAATGTTTTGCCAACATTTGTATGAATTATTTTGTCTTACTTGCCAACATACATATATACACACATAGGTACAGTACATACTTACAGTATTCTTACACTGTCATACTCTTCACACACACACACACACACACACACACACACACACACACACACACACACACACACACACACACACACACACACACACACACACACACACACACACACACACACACACACACGTTTAAAATTAGGGAGGGCAATTTTTTTTTATGAGCATGGCCTTATTTCTATTACAGCATATTAGATGACATATTGGACGCCATTCATATTCCATTCACCCAGCTCAATGTAACATTGATAGGTTTAGGCTATTTACATACCTACCCCGGGCATGACACTCAAATTTGCCCACCCTATACCTGAAGAATTGGTAAAAAAACACTGATGGATAGAGAAAGGACTGTAAGGTTTTAGGTAGGATGAGCGGACCCAGGTGCGGTGCATATAAATTAGATTAGATTAGATTAGATTAGATTCAACTTTATTGTCGAATCTAATCTAATCTAATCTAATCTAATCTAATTTATATGCACCAAAGATGCATAAATGAGGCAGACGAGTAGACAGCAATAGTAGGCTTACTTTTCTCAGGTGACCAACACACGGTGAACACACTGTGAAGACTAAGCGGGGAGTGGAGGGAAGTGAGGGTACATAAAGCATCAGTGACAATTAAACACAGGTGCAGGTGATAAGTCCATGAAGAGTGAGTGAGTGAGTGAGTGAGTGAGTGAGTGAGTGAGTGAGTGAGTGAGTGAGTGAGTGAGGCAGCACAGTGGGTGGCCGGAGGGGGACAACTAGAGGTCACACTGGGAAGTGCGACCCCATCCGTAACAAAGGACTGGACGGGATTAGAATAAAGACATACATTTATTCCTCAGTACAACCTCAGATGGTTATGATAAAGCGGACTCTACACACAAGTGGTCACATGACCAACTAACACAGGTTAACATTATGTTATATCTGACTCCAAAATATATTTTATGGTTAATAATGATTGATAACGATTTGCTCATCCCTGTGTGACAGACACTTAATCATATCAGATCCTAGATTCCATTAAGAATACCCAATATGCTAATACCATGCTCTCAAATTACAATGAATCGTGAGGAGTTTACGCTTGGTCCAATACATACTTGAATCTACCTGTTGTTAACAATGCATGTGAACATTAGACATTAATGGTGAACTCTATGTGATTATGTTGTGCTGTTCTAACAGAACTTTTATCTAGCGCACACAATCACATTTATGCGCATAGGAAGAATGAGAATAGTGTAATAATAATAGAGTATCAACAATTTAACCAATTTAACATCAAGTTAGGCTAAACAGGCAGGCATCAGGTTAGCTTAAACAGGCAAGTAGTAGGTTAGCTAAAACAGGTGAGACACAGTAGGTAAGTTAAAACAGACATGGCAATAGCTAAAACAGACAAGGAAGCAGGTTGGCTAAAACAGATGAGGCAGTAGGTTAGCTTAAACAGGCAAGACAGTAGGTTAAACAGGCAAGGCAGTATGTAGGTTAGCCTTCACATCACAGTTGATTACTTTCACACAGCCCTCTCAGCACTGGCAGGTGGAGGAAAGGGTAGATGCAGACATGACAACCCAGCTGTGCCCATGGCCCTGCCTGCCAAACAACACTTACTGATGGAGAATGTCTCTCTGATAAAAACAACAGTCCACTCTTTTCCATCAAAATATACGTTATAGTGCAGAGGCTTCTTTGGTGAATCTACAATCTAATCACTTTTATAAATTTGATCAGTTTATTGTAACCTATTGTAACCCCTGTTTCTTAGTGCGTTGTTCATCTCCTGCATTGAGTAAGCCTGTTTTTAGGCCCATTTCTATCTTTCTATGGTTGATGAAGTCCAGCCTGTAGGCTCTACTGTCGGTCCGTTGCTCCTACAGTAGCCTATGAGGTGAGCTACTGAGGCCATAGCAGGAGGAGCCATACAATATACTGTGTCATTTCATTGTCTAATGTCTCATTTCACTTTCTCCCAGTAGTTGGTCTTATTTGCTTTTGTCCCACCCCTACTGAGTAGATAGGGTGCATTTGAGGCACTCGGAATGCACTGTATTTGTATGCAGTAATAGTTTGTTCTTTTCTTCTTTTACACCATTGCTGTTTGAACCTCACTGGCAGGAACTGTACAGAGTGTTGTAAGTGTTTTAGAGGAAAACAGTTTAACAGATTTCCCAGTGGATTATGTTTGCAATATTTTCTGACATTGACTTTATGTGAAAGAGGATGTGTTTGTGTATACAGTACTGTGTGTGTGTGTGTGTGTGTGTGTGTGTGTGTGTGTGTGTGTGTGTGTGTGTGTGTGCGTGTCACTGTGGTTTCAACTGTTATCCATGCTCGCCTCAGAGGCTAAGAAAGGTTATCTTTCCCCACTGTCACATAACACGCCTCATCTTTGACACAGTCACTGATTTCACAGAGGGATGTTTTACAGCACAGATGTGTGTGCATGTGTGCAGGCAATGTATACTGTGGATTAACAGAGAAACATGACTTCTCATAGGTGGCAATTCAATCATTGTCAGGGGATGCTATGGTGATGGATAGAATTGACAAGATAAAAATAGTTCAATGAAAATCTCCTTCTTTGTCATTTGAACAAAAAAAAAGCCAGGCAGGGTTTCCACTTACACGAAGGTCACTTCTAATTAAACTGGAGCTTGTATTTCAAAGGTCAATTTGTCCGGTTGATGCATCTCTCTGCCCCCCTCTAGTCTGAGAGGAGAACGGATCTTCCCTTGTTGAAGCATCACAAATGCAGCCATCTGCTGGCCTTGCTTATTTTCCCAACTTCCTCTCCTCCCCACACAGAGTACACAGAGGATGCTCTGGAGATGACGGAGAGCGTATATATACACTCACTTAACACTTTATTAGTAACACCTGTACACCTTCTCATGGTGGAGGTGGTGTAATGGAATGTTTTCTTGGCACATTTTGGGCCATTAATACTAATCAATCATCGCTTGAATGCCACAGCCTATTCGAGTATGACCATGTCATACTCTGACCATGGGCATCCCTTCATGGCCAACATTTTTCCGTCTTCTAATGGCTACTTCCAGCATGATAATGCACCATGTCACAAAGCAAAAAAAAACAAAAAAACTGGTTTCATCAACATGACAGTGAGGTTCAGTGTTCTTCAGTGACCTTACCAGTCACTTACCAGAATCCAATAGAACACCTTTGGGAAGTGGTAGAACGGGAGATTCACAGCTTGAAAGTGCACCTGAAAAATCTGCAGGAATTGCGCGATGAAATCATGTCATCATGGACCACAATATCAAAGGAATGTTTCCAACATCTTGTGGAATCAATGCCACGAAGAATTGAGGCTGTTTTGAGAGCAAAGGGAGGCCCTACCCAGTATTAGTATAGTGTTCCTAATAAAGTGTTCGGTGAGTGTATACAGTGCCATTCAGTTCACCATTCAGAAATGACAACACTTTGTATGTATAGTGCCCCTATTTCAGGGTACCCAAAAGTAATGAGACAGATTAATCAAATGTCCATCACATGATAAAAAGAATAAGAAAGTGTAACTGGAGGCTGTAGCCTGTGTAGCCTGTATGCCTCTGGGTCTAATGCATTGACCTGGGTGCAAGATTTCATGCTGCATTTTTGTATGTAAATAATTATTATGGAGTGAGAGAGAGAAAGAAAGATCTATTGATAGGGTTTGTAGTAATTGATTAATTATTAATGAGTAATTGATTGAGTAATGATTAGAAATCCTAAATGACCCTCCTTTTCCAGAGAGATGTTATGTTTCGTTATAAGCTAAACAGATCACGTTCCTCTTGTGAAAAGGCTGTCTGGAAGAAGTGATGGTGTGTTGTATTCATTCAGATGGAAATACAGTGGCATGTGTGTAGTCATTCAGTGACCTTATTGGTCATGATGCAGATGACTGATAAAATAAGTGATTCATTTAAAGGGTAGAGAAGGGAGGTAAAAAAGACTAGGCTGGAGAGAACAATACTGGAGTCATCATCATGTTGAGTAGTCACCATCCCTCACTGCATGTTGAGTAGTCACCATCCCTCACTGCATGTTGATGTGTCATCTGCTAAGCAGAGCGTTGGTGTTCGGCATGGTTAAGGTCTGACATGATCATTCAATGTTTTTTAGATTCTAGTTAAAATGAAACAGGTCCTACCTGTGGGTGAGGCTAGATTGGAGTGTCTCTTTTTCTGTCACTTTGATTCAATTCACCATGTTACTCGTACGTCTGATTTTAAAATGTAGTGATCTTAGAGGAACTACAGAATTGTCCTTATCAGGATGTTGAGGTATACTGCTGCTGTACAGTATGTGACTGGTGTGGTGTGATGTTGAACAGCGCCACAATGTAAACAAATGCCTGCATCGTGGTGCACTCTGTTTTGCTGATGCCTGTGTCCCTCTTGTGGAGAAAGAGAAGAAACACAGTTGCCAACCAAACACAATGTGGTGGTGGTGAAATATATACTGTACTAGCGATACCCCGACAACTAAATGTTGTCAGGCTACCCTATAGTTTATACAGTAGGACATGTTTATAATGGCATTGCCACAAAGTGGTAAAGCAGACAGTGGCAGTGGTCATGAACAACCCTCTAAAGATGTAATAAAAAGAAAATAAGTGTTTCCTAAGCCATGGCTATCAGGGATTCTTTGCTCCATTCCCGTCTCTCCTTATTATAGGCTCGCATCGCAAGTAAAAATCTACAGTAGGCGCGGTCTTAATCAAATCGAAAATTACAATGTTACAATGATATTGTCACAAAGTGGGAAAGTAGATACTGGCAAGGAATAACCGTCCAAAACCATGCAAGAATAGCCTACAGACAACGTTTGTTTCCAAAAGAAGCCCTGTCTTTCACCTCGGTAAAATTAATTTTATAATGGATATTCGGTTTTCTCTCTTCAATAGCTCTTAAACCCAGCGTGACATGTCTATGAAAATTATATGTTCTTAATCAGGGGCGGATGTAGAAAAAATTATATACACTATAAACCATGTAAAAAATAAGAAAAAAAATCAGCCCCTGACATGTCACGCTGGGTTTAAGAGCTATTGAAGAGAGACGACTACAATATACAGTAAAACTAACTTTACGAGGTCTGGCTGAGACAGAGTGCATGGGCTCTGTATAAAACATGAAATGTGGAATGCAGGTATAAATTGTAGTCACTCAACAACATCCACTAGGTGTCAGGGTAGAGTTCTTTGTAATGCTATGAAATATAGCGCATGTCTAGAGACAGCCCCTAACTCCTTTGCCCTAGACACTCATGCAGATCTGAAAGGATCGGATAGAAGGCTCTATTTTGTCCTCTGATAGACTAAGGCAACTCTTCGCCATACACCTATCCTTTCAGATCTAAGGTCTAGATGGGCTGTGGGTTGTTTCTGGACAAGGATAGAGAGGATCTTCTGTCAGCCACAGAGACACACAATTATAGTTTACCACACATAGACTTGGGGGTGGGACTAGAGTGAGTGTAGTTATATTGGATATTATACAGCATTTGATCGTCATCTTACCTGTCAGTTCAGCATCATTCATTGTAGCGGTGTTCATCTTATAATATACTGTATGCTAGAGGGCTAGAAATAAGAGATGTAATGACTCAATAGGTGGTGGTGTTGTATGGTGTTGAGGTTGACATGTTTCATGTATCATGTGGTGCAACGATTTTTTGGGTGATAATTACTCTGTGGTTGCCATGGTCACAAGAGCAGCCCAGTGGAGGTTGCTTGTCAAAAGGAGCAGCCCTGACGTGGAGAAAAGACGTCAGCTCATCAACTTGCTGAGAATAGGAATATGTAATCAGGAAATATATTAAACAATGCATATTCTACTTTGTACTTTGTTTATTTTACAGTAAGGTAATTTACAGCAGTGTATCTGCAGTATTCCACAAGGTGGTGCTAGGGGTACTGAAATTTGGCCTCATCATATTCACTATTTTACACTATTATATACTGTAGTGGTTGAGGGAAACCTCTGAGAGGATCTGAGAGAATTAATGAAATACCTAAACATACGTTATCTTTGAATTTCTTATACACTGTTTAGTGACATTGCCTTTGCAACTATGCAACATAATTAGATAATTGCTACCATGGAAACTAGCCAGATGTCGGAATTAGCAGCATCGAGTCATAGCTCTCCAATGGGAAGTTACATGTTATGACTCTATGATACTGGAAAATAAACATGAATGTCTTGTTGGTTTACTGCAGGTGTTGGAATGGATATCTGGAAATGCTCATGTCGTTGCAATCACACATTGTTTATAGATGATAACTGCCCATCTTATCATTTCAGGGTATGACTCAATACAATACAAATTGAGGATTTGTATTGTATTGAGAAGAGTTGAACTTGGCATGTTGTTCCATGTGTAAGTCTGTTGTCATTGGAGAGGAGGACCCAATAGAGTCGTCAAGAGTGTTAGAGAGGAAACAAACCTGTAGTCATGTAGTGTTAATGTCCTAACTTGTTCACACCTCTGACTCAACAGCAATACAACCAAGCTCCTCTTTATTGGCATTCAAACCGTCCTAAACAAAGTTGGAAGTCTCTCACTCACCATTGATGGCACCACTGTACTACCCTCTCCCCACCTCTGTGGACTCCACCCTGGACTCCACCCTCTCATTCAACCTCCACATTAGCAATGCAGTCAAAGTCTCATTCCTTCACCTCCGCAATATAGCCAAAATCTGGCCCTCCTAAATTACAGATGGTCCAGAACTCAGCTGCCCGACCCCACATCAAATCCTGAAATCACATCACCACTGTTCTCCATGGTCTACACTGGCTCCCTGTCAAACCCTGTATCTACAAAATCCTACTCCTGACCTGCAAAGCACTCCACCAACTGGCCCCCTCGTATCTATCTGACCTCCTCTACTGTTGGTCACCTCACCATCCCCAAATCCAACCTCTTAGATTTGGGGATGGTGCATTCTCCAGGGCAGCCCCCAGGCTCTGGAACTCACTCCCCCCATCAGTCCATGACTCTGAATGCACCATCACCAAATCCACCAAATCCTCCCCCCCCCCCCCCCCCCCACCAGACAGAGTCAAGAGATAACTATGACGCTCTACTGTAGCCATAGAAATGGCACTAGTATTTGCTGCAGCATCAGCTGAACAAGTGTGAGACGTGTGCGTAATGCCCGCTAAAGATAGACACAGGACCAAGACTCGTCAAGACTTGTCAAGATGGCACCCTCATTTGACACCACTCTCTGCCATATATCTGCAGGGTGTGAGGTGTGAGAATGGGATCAGGATCTGATCTGTGATTGAGATACACATCCTGAGCAGAAGTCAGACTACAGATGCGCCTCATAGTAGAATAAGGTAGAACTTTAAATGAATATGTTATCAAGGCCTAATGACCTGTGTGCTTGTTGATCATTTATGAAGTATCTATGTAGGTCATATGAAGGGTTTATGAATGCATCATTAAACCTTTATATATTCCATTTAAAGAGTGACTGAAAACCACCCACCTAATCTAGTCATAAATGTGTGCCATAGGGTAGCCAATCCAACACTGCGATCGTATAGTACCTTTAATCTGCTTTAGCAAAACTGCTGCAGGTAATCTCCTGGCTGGTATCTGGATGTCCTTGGTGTTCCCTGGAGATGTATTGTTATTTATACTGTAGTGTAACAGTAAATATCCTTGGAATGATACAGGGGATGTTTGGAGTAGAGAGCCAGTCCATCTGGATGCCTTTCTGGGACTCTGGGACACGGCTTCATCCACACTGACATTTCCTAATCCAAATCATGTTTTATGCATGCCTTCTGTTTGGCACTGAGAGATGAAGTACTGTACGGAGCTTCTGTTGATGCGCGTGTGTGTGTGTCTGTGTGTGTGTGAGCGTATGCTTGCGTGTGCGTGTGTGTGTGTGCGTGTGTGCATGTGTGTATGGCCACCTCCACCTCCGGCCCCCATCAACCCAAACCCTCCTCCCCTCCTAATCTCACCCTGTCGTCCAGGCCAATGCCTAGTCCTGCTGTTCCTCCTTCCTGCCACCATGCTGTGGTATGCTCATATGCAGGCCTGGCTATGCTCGCGGTCACATACACTCACACTACACCGCAAGCTATCACTTGCTCAACATTGTCAGTTGTACACCGTTAGAAGAAAGTGACTCAAAACATCCGTATTGTGTTTTGAAACCATAAAAAGTGGTGGACCTAAGCTAATATCTGGTGTTTGAATGGTGTTTGAATGTAAACCCAATATAAGTGTTATTATACACTGAAGGTGATTTAACATACCGATGCAGTGCAATGACCACACAAGTGGTTCTTATATCTGGTGTAATTTTGGTCTGAATTTTGGTGTAGAGAGAGTGTGGCAAGAGAGTGCTGTAAAAATACTTACCCTGTTTTATGTTACACTATTCATGTTTTGAAATCCCCCAAAGTAGTGTACCTAAGCTAAGATCTGGTGTTTCAATAGTGTTTCAATGTAAACCCAATACATGTAACAAAACACCCAAATCAAGGGGATTCGGTGAGGAGTGTATCAAAAACCCCATAGTAGAGCAGAGACTCCTGATGAGGAGACTCCTGATCAACATATCATTGACAGTATTTGGAAACTTCAGAGGGAAGAGTCTATTGGAGCTCCAAAAAACAAAAAACAAAACATTCAAACACCTCGAGATGTTTTGTTTTGAATCTCTTAGAGGTGCTTCACAACTGTTGATTCATTGGTGTAATAACACCATACTTCAAAGCATCTCATGATGAGGGTTTCATACTGTACATCCTTTCAACATGTCTCAAAAATGTTTTTCAGTAATTTATGTATGGACTGCAAATAAATAGGGTTTGAATGGTTTAAATTGGTGGCAGCTCAGATGACAGCAATTTTGGGCTTTCTTTTAACAGTGTACTGTAAAATGTGCTTACAGTAATTGGTTAGATTAAACCCTGGATGATGCTGCTGTACTGTCCAGCTTCTAGTTGGCATGGCGGCAAACGTACCTTACACCTCATCAGGCAGGCAGGCAGGCGGGCAGCGCGTTGCCAGGGATCTCCATGACCTTCACAGGTGTCCTGTTACTGGCAGAGGGAGGTAGCAGCAGCCGTGGCCTGCTCTGCCCTGCGTTGGCCTTGACTACCCTGTGCTGGGCTGCGTTGAGCTGGAGGATCCCCCCACCCTACCCTACTCTCAATAGAAGGGACAGTGAGACCTGAACAGGGCCAGAACCTGCTCTGTTTATTATCCATAAATCAGTCTACACACCCAACGAGGGAGTGAGACAGTTTGTGTGTGTGTGTGTGTGTGTGTGTGTGTGTGTGTGTGTGTGTGTGTGTGTGTGTGTGTGTGTATGAGAGAGAGAGAGAGAGAAAAAGAGAGATAGAGAGAGAGAAAGAGAGAGAGAACCTACTGTCTGAGGTTCTGTAACACATTTCTATTTCCAGAACAGTATCCTGAAGCATTATTCATATGAATAGAATAGAGGCGATACTTGTGGTTTGTCAGCCAAAATATTAAAGTTATAAGGAGGTGTAGATAGCATAATGAACATCATGAGTGTAACTATTTTATTGATATGTAAGGTACAGCACGGCAATCTATATTACACATCCATCCCCATGGGGAGAGATCTAATATGACCTTTATTATTGGAGCAGAGCGATTGCTTAAGACCTCCATGACCCCCGCTACCATTCAGAAATAGCCAAGCAGCTAAAAGCTGGCTATTTCTTTCTGGGCCAGAACGTTTATTTAGTTCCTGTGGATGACACCCCCATTGATCAGATGGATTAACATTAGGGAGTATGACAGCAGGAAACCATCCACACACACACACACACATACACACACACACACACACACACACACACACACACACACACACACACATACACACACACACACACACACACACACACACACACACACACACACACACACACACACACACACAGTATGATAGTATGTTTTGTGGCTATTGTGTAGTGGTGGGAGGCAATAGCTATTGAATTGGGTATGTGACCTACGTATGTTTCTCAGTGACACTGGTCTGCCTGCCTCATGGTCTGCCTGCCTCATGGTCTGCCTGCCTCATGGTCTGCCTGCCTCATGGTCTGCCTGCCTCATGGTCTGCCTCACTTATGCTCCACACAGTACCTCGGTCTCCTTGTTCTACCTTTTGGCAGATGCTTTCTGATGAAATCAAGATATAACATTCATTTTCAGTGAAGCAACACAGATATCAGTGACGGTAGAAGCTGTGTGTGTGTGTGTGTGTGTATTATATGTGGTTCCTGCCACTGTGCCACCTCCTTGGAAGAGTGCTCCATAAAAGTGTGAATGAGATTTGAATGTCACCCTCAGCCAGGGTGCTGTTGGCTTGTACAGACCACATCATGTCAGATGCAATCAATACTGGGCACCAGCCAGCACCTCCATTCACTTCCCGTTGGACACACTCACACACACGCACACGCACACGCACACACACACACACACACACACACACACACACACACACACACACACAGAGAGGCCCTAAAGCAGGGAGATTTACTACTTAGCTTGAAATAAGGATGCCTCTGTTTTGTACAAATCCCTCACAGACACCCTCTGAAACTAGCTTTTGGGTCTCAGCCACCACCCAATCACTGCCAATTAGGTTTCCGCTAATATTTGCATTTACAATTTATGCACTAATTTATGCACTAATTATGCACACGAAAACCCAGTATCCAAATTAATCCTCCTCTGGCTGCTTCTTGTGTGTGTAATTACCATGTTGTTGAATCTAGCTCTATGGCTGATGATACTAGAATGGTACTGTAGCTCCTTTCCTCTTTTAAAGTGGCCATCGTAGTAGTAAGTAGCCTTGTGCACTGGAACACACAGGCCAGAACGGCCCATAGGACAGTAGCCTATTTCCTGTTTCTGTAGTGTGAGGCAGCTTGATATACAAGTACTCCCCCCTGGACAGGACGCTAGTCTGTGGCAGAGCCTTACCCCCAGTCAATCTCCTGAATACTGAGTGCCAAGCAGAGAGGCATCGGGTCCCATTTTTTGAGTCTGGTATGACTTAGAGGGAAGGTACTATACTGCAGTCTTATATCCAATAATGCAAGACAAGACCAAGTTCACAAGCCTAGGGGTGTTTCTGTGATCCTTATCCTTATATTTGTATCTGTTATAACAAGGCTGTTCCATTTGGACAGTACTCCCTGGACAGTGGTCATCTATTCTTGAGCTCATTAAAAGACAAAATCGAATAATACCTGATTGAGGCAGAAATCCAGGGATTGTTTTTCAAGCAGATGGCAGGTTCTCCTCGGCAGCTCCTGTTGGAATATGTAATACACTGTAATCAGTGGGATTTGAAGAGACTGTGTCTTCAGGCCTACAAAGCTGTAAACTGTTAGAATGGGCTGTTTAAGAGTCACTCGTCTGATGTGAATCACACACTTCAATCCCTCTGTTCTTTACTCACCAGTATGCTAATGGTATGCTCTCCTCTTTATCATTCTGTACAACAGAACCCCTGTGGTTTTCTCCATAGTTATCAGGCTTCCTGCCAACTCTTATGAGAGTAATGTGATATACAGTAGTACTATTCTCTCAGCAGGGTTAATTACATATTGCAATATCTTGAATCATGTCTTGGATTATTTATGTTACAGGTTTTTTTCAAATGAATTAGGCTCTATTTGGTAGATGTGGCAATTGTTCCCTATGATTTGTTATTAGTTTATTAATTTCACACACACACACACACACACACACACACACACACACACACACACACACACACACACACACACACACAGACTGTCTCAAAGAACAGAGGATCGTTGACAGGTAACACACACACACACACACACACATTGGCACACAGGTCAAACTCATCTATCAGCATGCACAGCATGCACACTATCCTGCATGCTTGATCCAACTGCTACATTATTAACAGGATACTCCTGTAAAGTAGCGCTGGGCTCAAGTCTGCAGCTGTGGATCAGACAGGCTGTCAGAGTGGGGGAGACATTACCCAGAGCCCTGTCAAATAAAAGGGAATCACATCAGCCTGTGTTGGGTACACTGCACGTTGCACACTGCCATTATCACAATCACTGATCCTGCCATCCTCCTGTTACCAATAGTACAATGGCCCTCTGGACAAGCCCTGCCTGGAACTATCTAATTGCATTGGGCTAGCTTATAGTTAATGCTTTAATGGATCCATGACATGGGTCCTGAAACCTTTCTCCTTGAATTAAAGCTGTCCAGTGCTGTTTGTCTGACATCTCCTGCCTTAGATCATATTTCTGCCCAGGTCATGCAAAAAAGCATGATGAGGAGAAGGGCGAGTGAGGATGATGATGATGATGATGATGATGATGATGGTGGTGATGAAGTGCCCCCCTGCCTTCTTCCACATGACCGAAGCCTAACTTCAAAACACTCCCTTTAGCATCAAATATTTAGTAGCCTGCTGCGCTTACACCTGCTCTTCTCAGGAGAGAGTGGCTCGTCTGGCCTCTCAGACATCACACGGCAGATAATATAGTCCTGTACCGCTGTACACTGATAGTACTCCTATCAGCACCCTACCAGGGTTTACTGTAACTAACACCTCACCACTGTCCACTTACATTTAGTGATGCCTTTAATGCTTTATCACTATGGTGTTTAGTGTTTAGATACAATAACCATGGCTGATGATGATGATGATGATGATGATTACAATGACGATGACGTCTTTGTACATGTTCAATTAGCCAATGTGAAGAGCCCATTGCGTATGCCTAGTGAGAGTTAATTCTCATTGTAAAGTATGTAGAGTATGGGAATGGGTTAGTTTCTGCACTGTTGGTCAAAACTCTCCCAGGCACTCTCACGGGATATGCTTTCTTCACTGAATTTATTTTACCATGACTGTAATCTACGTTGATATGTTTCTGTCTCGGCTTAGGGTTGTTGCCAGCTACAGCAGCCATCTTCCAATGAAGACTAGGGATCAGTGATGCCTCTGTTTGAGGCGCACTATCAATAATTGAGATATGATGCCCTCAATACCGTCTGTTCTGCCTCTGACATGTTCATGTTTCATATCACTCCTGTTTATTTTAAATAAATTGTTCGCTGTCTTGAATAATGCAAAGAAAAAGTCAGCAGTGTATTACAGCATTTCTAATGCTGTGTAACATATATGCACAGTAGAAGAGTACACAACTGTAATGTCCAGTATAGATGTTCCCCAAAGCATCACATGCACTCTACCTCAGCATACTACCTCCCTAAAAGTGGGTGTGTTTGTAGAATTCTTATTTTGTGTATGCGTGTTGAAAGGTTCATGGAAAGGTCTGGCTGCACTGCTGAATATCAGAATGGCCTGGCTCAATGAGCTAGCACTAAATCAAAGTGACTAAGTGTGACACAGAGAGATGAGCGGGGAGGAGCACAACATACACATGATGAAATACAGGGAAACAACGATGTGCCTCAGGCTATTTGGAAAAATAGAGGAAATGCAAGGGCATTGGTGAACCAACAATGTAGGAAATTGTCAATATGAATATGTCAATTTAAGGTATTTTCCCAATAAGCCATCTTAAGAGGTGGTATTATTTGATTGATATGTCTATATGGAGGAGTTTGTGAACACACTGGGGTGTGTGTGTGTGTGTGTGTGTGTGTGTGTGTGTGTGTGTGTGTGTGTGTGTGCGTGTGTGCGGGTGGTTGGGTGGGGGTGTATGGGGGGCAGCAGATGTGTGTGTGATAGGGACTGAGTGAGGCTTCATCACAGTGTGTCTTTGTCTGGTCGAAGCATGTTCAATTGACTAAAGACTATTAACACAAGTCTACACAGCTTTATGCTAATGACCTTTGCTGAGAGAATAAATAAATCATGGCACAGAAAACAGAACCTAAGTCGATGCTTTACCTGCCTCAACCAGCATGGAGAGTGTGAGAAAGAGAGAGAGGGGGATAGAGACGAAGAGAGGGGGGGGGCAGGGGGAGACTGGACGAAAACGTCACGGCTGAGACATCAAAGGAGCAAGACAAAAGGGAATCTCTGTTACCTGTTTCCTCATCCTCAATGCTATGTGCTTGATTTTGCCGTAGTTGATGCTCCGAGAGAGAGAGAGAGAGAGAGAGAGAGAGAGAGAGAGAGAGAGAGAGATAGCGAGTGAGAGAGAGAGCAGATCAGAGAGCGGGAACGAGAGCAGAGGAGAGTAAGCAGAGGAGGGTGTGAGAGAGATCGAGAGAGGAAGACAAGAAGAGAAACGGTGCACGTGAGTGAGAGGAGACTGAGAGACAGGGTTTTCTGTGTGCTCGGTGTACATGACTAAAGAACTGTCCCTGCCTGCCTGGCTGCCTGGATCATTAGTCAGCTCCATCCCCTGAGCTGGGCTCACTGCTCAGCCGAGCTCCGTAGGAGAGACTGAGGAAGGAACACAGAGACAGAGACAGGGAGAGGCTGGCTGGGGGACTCAGAGAGGGTTTATGCAGAGGATGTACGGTGTTAGCCGGCTCTGTCGCCGTGAACGCTGTTGCCAGACCCCTCGGCTGCCACTGCAGGCTCCCTTTAGCCCAGCACTCAGAAGGCACCATCAGTCAGTGTGAGAGAGATGAGCTCCAAGCACTCCTCCGACTGGATCCCTTACAGGTACGATCCTCTGTTCTTTGAGACTCCAGAGACCACAGGAGAGGACAGTCTGTGTGTGTGTGTGTGTGTGCGTGTGTGTGTGTGTGTGTGTGTGTGTGTGTGTGTGTGTGTGTGAGTATAGAGTGCAGGTTGCTGCACTATTAAAAGGGTAGAGTAATGCCAGTCTTGTTTGGAAGTTAAGATTGTTGATATTGATGTGTTGCATTCAGTAATTATGGTGGACGCACACTCTACCATTCAATGCTTTATCTCATGTATATTAGATATGCTTGAAGTGAAATTACATGTGGCTTGTTCTGTGTATTAAACCTTTGTGTATACTGTAGACTATTCTTGGGAACTATGCATGTGCACTCAGGTAATAACATAATAATAAACTCATAATAACATTTCCTCTCTAATCATTGAAGCAATTATGTTCCAACCAGCATTAACCTGTAGTCCTATTAATGGCGATGACCTTATGCAGAGTGTAACAGAATCTATACAAAGCTGGGCTCGTTTTCCTAGAATGTATTTCCTTTACAACCACCTTTAGAAGAAAGCACTTCCTCACACAGACATATACACATAGGTAATGCACACCATTCACCAGTCTCATACATTCTACTGCTAACAGTCAATGATCAGTGTTAATTAGCAGTGTTAATTAGCTGTGAGCTTCTCATTGGGTGCAATAAAGACATATGTCTGCCCTACCTGCTCTTAACAACAATGCTACTGCTGCTGCTGCCTCTTCCAAAAGAAAACCCATTGCCATGGTTGCACTGCTTCCTCTGCTCCCATTGGCCGCTGGTTGCTATATATTACAGGGTTGGCTTGTCATGGCTCTCATTGAGAGATTGCGTCAGGAGAGCTGGCCTGCCATCATGGAGTAATGAAGGTAGTGATGGACCTAGCTGTGTGTGTGTGCTGAAGTGTGTGTGCACTGTTATTTGTTGCGCCTGTCAGATACACACTTGAGATTTCTCTATTTGTAATTATTTTAGTGGTGTTTGAGGTGGTTGGTTTTATAGGTGTTAAAGGTGAAGGAAGTATTGTTGGTGCAGTATTGGGTGACGTGGTGTATTGGGCTGTACCCAGGGACAAGACCCTTTATAAACTGCATAATGTAGCAACATGCTCCAGAACCACATCCCATTTGTCTGGCTGCCTTTGGGAGGCTTACTGGAGACCGGAGGGTGATAGGAGGAGAGGGTGGGCAGGAGTGGAGCGGCCGGTATTCCTCTCGCCCTGTCATGGATGGTTTCTCAGAGCGATGAGCAGTTACTCCCATCAGATGGAGCCTGCCATGAAAAATATATACAGACCCCGCAGTGGAGCTGCAAGCTGGGGACTCAGCTGCACCATGTGGCTCGTCTCATTCCCCTGAGCCAGAGCATCTATCAGAGTCTCCCTCCACCAGGGGGTCACAGCCCAGTAAACACAGCACTCAGCACTCACACAGAGACCAAGCACCTTCTCATGCTCCTACACAGTCACAATCACAATCACAATCACAATCACAATCACAATCACAATCACAATCACATACACAGATACTAAGGAACATGTGTATGCACACACACACACACACACACACACACACACACACACACACACACACACA
This sequence comes from Argentina silus, assembly GCF_951799395.1. Taxonomy (NCBI): domain Eukaryota; kingdom Metazoa; phylum Chordata; class Actinopteri; order Argentiniformes; family Argentinidae; genus Argentina; species Argentina silus. The sequence continues at coordinate 14,561,198 of NC_139656.1, read as the reverse complement.
CACACACACACAAACACACAGTAGGTGTTTCCATGAGTATTCCATGAGTGAGACACAATGAGACACAAATCTCCAATTCTTCTCCAAAACTGTTTGAAATCTAAACCCAGAACCAGTAGATAAATTACGCAAAAACGTTGGCAGCAGAAATGTTGGCATGTTTTCAGAGAGATGTCCTTGAATACCAACACCATTTTGAGTGCACTGTATTAAACTATCAGAGAGAGAGAGAAAGAGAGAGAGAGAGAGAGAGAGAGAATCTGTATTATGAAAGTAAGTAATGCACATGATAAAACCTGTGATCTGTGTATGGTTCCCTTTACTGAAACTTCATAGATTATTCATGCTCTGGCGGAGAGCACAAAGTTATTGCTCTATTCTGTGGATACTTGGCATCCTTTAGTGCTACAGATAGATTAAGCTAGCTACCTTAACCTTCTTGGCAGGGAAAGTGTTACGTTGAAAAGGAAAGTTACGTTGTCATTGATATCATCGATGGCGGGCGCCAGGCGGGGGTGGATGATGGGGCTGACAGGAGTGGAAGGGGTCTAATGCACATTCTAGCAACCCGCTGAAGCACATCAATTAATCTCTCTTCCCCTCGCTTAATGAGATAGCTGACCCTTATTGTAACAGCTCTGTTTATGTCATTATCTGCCTGTCTGATGCCAATTCACACACTTTATTTCTGACTGCTGACAGTGAGTGGTTTGTTTGTGTGTGTGTGTGGTGTGTGTGTGTGTGTGTGTGTGTGTGTGTGTGTGTGGTGTGTGTGTGTGTGTGTGTGTGTGTGTGTTTGTGTGTGTTTGTGAGAAGGACACATGTGTATGTGACCAACGCGTGTGATTAAACCACCAAGTGTGTGGTTTAATCACGTCCGTATGCCTCTCTGGCGGACTGTAATGATAGTTGGGTGGATGAGAGGGGGTCTGCTAGAGCTTTGGTACCCAGGTGTGTTTTTGATTTCTGCATATTGAGATGTTATTACATGCATGTGTGCAGGCACATGCACACACCCACACACCCCCCCACCTCCCATCACCTACCAACCCCTGTCCCCCTACCCCTCTCCTCTGACTTCAATGACCTCTAACGCTGCAAGAGGAGCCCTCTCATTTCCCTGTAATTAAGAACTATTTGAGTGTTAATGACATGGGCCATGCCAAGCCACACAGACTGAAGGACCAATCAGTGAATATGTCATGGTTGATTAGGAACTAAGTGTGTAAGGGAGGGAGAGATAGGGATTCCTTACTGTTGCATTTACAGGTCCTGTTTATTCCCTTCATCGTAGCTTGGTTCCATCTTGTTTACTATAAATTTGTGCCTGCGGATTTCACACTTTCAGATGCAGCACTGATGCAGTTTATTACTTTTACCTACTTGTATATTTCCTGTGTAAATTCCGAATTTTAATGGTTTTTCATTTAAGTATTTCATATCCATTTTCTGTCTTGTGATGAAATATGAGATTGCTTCGATGTCTGTACATGTAAGATAAGGTTATTGTTTTACACTTTCATTTCATCCTACGAGTTTTGTGTGGCTCTGTAGGGATCCTCTTGGAGGCTTTAATGGAGGCATGCTTCATTCCCAATAACAATCCTCTTTCTTCAGTGACAGGCACTGTGTTTTTAAAGGGGTTGTGTCCTTTATTATGCTTTGTAGGAAAGCTGCATTGTGAGAGAGAGAGATTGCCACGTGTGGCAATTTCATACTGTCAAAATCGGAGCACTTTATAATGTGTTTTTAACCATCTATTTCTATTTCTCTCTGTCTCTCTCTCTCTCTCCCTCTCTCTCTCTGCAGCACCTTGGATGATGAGAGCAGCAACCTCCGGCAGCAGAAACTGGACAGACAGGTAGGCCCCTGAGGTGCATGTACTGTATGTGGGCTAACAGGACAGGACAGGACAGGACAGGAGTGTTGGATCACTTACGGCTAATGAGTTCATAGTTGCCTTAAAATATGCTGATAGAGTAACTCTTTTTTTGTGTGCCAACACTATGACTTGCTGTGTGTATGATAAAGATGTCAAAGTGCTGTGTGAAGCCTGACCAGTATAAATGACATCAACAACCCTTAAACAGCCTTGGCACTCTCTAGTGATTCATCAAATACATCAATTACCGCCTTTTCATCTGCTCTGACATCGTCGTGTGTGTGTGTGTGTGTGTGTGTGTGTGTGTGTGTGTGTGTGTGTGTGTGTGTGTGTGTGTGTGTGTGCGTGTGCTGAAGATTACTATATTCACCAAATTATGACTTTAGGCTAATCTAAGTGGATTTTAGGGATAGACTTTAGAGGATAGAGGATTAGGGTTTACTGTACTACTATGTTAACATAAATCACATCAGCAAAGAAAACTTTTAACAGCTCTAAGCTGCTCACATTCAGCACAACTCAACCTACATTATTTTTTTGAAAATATATTTTTATCTAAAGATAAACAGTTGGATACATATTTAAATGTAACATTGCAAACAACAATTTGGACTATAGCATTAACTCCCTCACACAGTGTACTACAGCACCTAGTATATCGGTGGGCAGCTGTTTAGGTTGCCTGTTTGTCTTATCACAAAGCAGATGTGAACACACAACTTCTAACCTGACAAGTGCATTAGTATGTAAATTTGTTCCTGGTCGGACTGCTTTGTGAACCAGTGTGTAAGCCTGATGTTTGTACAGTGACTGAGTCAACGTGAGGGCACAGTCATGCTGCTGCAGTGGGGCGGTATTCCCTGAAGAAGTTCCTGCTGGGTTCATGATGTGATGTGTCTGGATGACTAGAGCTGCAGACTGTTGGTTTCTCTGTGTTTATCTATCAATCTGCAGACATATCAGATTATCTGCAGATTAGACAAGATCCCTCTTGCAAAGTGACAAAGTGATACAAGGAAGGTTGAATAATGGTACAGCTTGGCCCATTTTTTCAGGTGTAGGCTGCAGAAAGTGCTTGGTCACTTAATATCAGCAGCAGGACAAGCTTGTTTATTACAGAACTAGAGCTGAGGCTGAGGTTGTTCAGCATGGCATAATGAATATTATCTCACCTCTCTCTGAAGCCTGGCTCTGTAGCCCTTTAACAAGTTAAAGAGTGGAGGGAAGGAAGGAAGGAAGAAAAAAAGAAAGAAAGAAAGAAAGAAAGAAAGAAAGAAAGAAGGAAGGAAGGAAGGAAGGTGCAAAACTGCAGGCCTATCAATGATCTATCATCATGTTGCAACAACTCAGCTTTTGCATTGTATCCTCCCAGAAGATCTGAAAGAATAGTTATTCTTTTAATAAAGACTACCAGAAAGACTACAGCACGTGGTTTGAGTTTCCCAGTGTCGTCCCTGCTGAACAAGCCATTCTTTTGATCATTAATGTGGGTTTCTATATTCATACTGCATTAGTGAGACCCAAGCAACAGTGTTCCTTCAACAGCATACAGTACACATCTAGCTCCCAGGCTCGGGGGTCTGGTTATGGAAATGGAAGGAGGAGGTACTTACTGTAATGACTTTGTATAAGGTCCAAAAAGTATCACAACATAAGTTATCTTGGTGAACTGAACATGCTGTTTAGATGTTGTCTTTCTGGCTCCCATCCTCACTGAAGGCAATTTATCAGATCTGCATCCAGCATATTGTTTTCCCCGAGACTAGAGCCTGTGTTTTCACATCTGTGCTGAAGGAAAGGAGACCAGGAAAGGAAGTCACTGACACATCCTAAGTAGAGCAGGCCTGGCCTTCTGTGATGGAGCATCCTGAGCTGTGGGGGTCAAGCCTGAGAGAGCAAGGACACTCTGTGCTGCTAATGCACTGCACTCAGCTGCCTGTGTTCCAGCACTGGAGCAGAGTACTGTACAGTAGTATTTTGTTCTGCACCATCAGGGATTCCCTCAATATTTGATGATGGCTTGGGCCTTGGGATCTCCCTCTGTTTGGAAGCTTATGTAATCACAGGTGACTGCTGACTAGGATGGAGGTGGGGACCGAACTGTAGGCTGGCAGAACCGACAGAAAGAGGGCAGGGTGGGGGGTTACTGATGACTGAAGCGGAGGATGAGCCAGGCAGGGGTCCTGAAACATTCATAACAGAACTCATTCATCTGTCTTTCTCTCTGAAGGAGGTTTTTCAAGACTTTTTAGTGCAGACCTAGAAGGTTTGAAATAGCTTTGAAAAAGAGCTCTACTGTTTTTTAGCTGTACTGGTGTAGAGCTCAAACACTGTGGCCTCAGGAGGGGGCTGGGTTCTACAGGAAGTTTCAGAAGTTAGTGCCTCCTCAGAACTAGGATTATTATATAAATTAAATTGGCTCATGTGGGAAAAGGAAAGTAATTATTTAGTGTGAAGTAGGATAATGAATCTGTGCACTGACACAGATTCTGCTGAGCTACTGGATAAGGATTTGTGAGCGAAAAGGGGGAGGAGGTGCCATTTTCATTTTAATGTGTTTTTTTTTCTTCATGTCTTTGCCATTTTGTGGACAGTATGTATGTACATGAACCGTACTGTCTGTAGCCATTATGTATGTTATAGAGATCTTATATGAGTTGTGTGCGTATGAATGGGGGCCAAGGAGATGCTACAGTTACTCTAGATCAGCATGGGTTTACTAGACACACCTGCAACTGAAGGTTCATTTTCTGGGAATTGTCAAACATAAACCAGGCAATCACTCCCACAGGTTACACCAAATGAGGTACAGTAATCACACACACACAGGCAGAGGTCAAACTGATGTCTGTATGATCAGCTCTTGTCCTTGATTCATCTTTTCCTTCTAGCTGTCCATACACATGTAAGCAGTTATGTCATTTATGTGGGACCATGATTGTGGGCTGGGCAGGTGCACATGTTACCCAATAATCAATCTTCAATCTGTAGCTCAGGTGGTTAGATGGCAGAGCTATCTATCTCACATTTATACCCCCAAGGACGCAGCCTGATGTCCTACTGTGTGTGTTCATGTAAGACAGTGTAATGTCAGAATGTGGGTTTCTGTGTGTGTGTCTTCAGCTTATGTGTTTGAAGGTGAAACAATGGATCATCATTTAATGCATCAATGCCTGAAGATGCTGTATGTGCATATGTTAATTATGCAGTGTCATAAAATAAAATGTGTGTGTGTCACAGCGAGCTCTGCTGGAGCAGAAGCAGAAGAAGAAGAGGCAGGAGCCTCTGATGGTGCAGTCCAACGTGGATGGGCGATCCCGTGCCCGTAGGACCAAGCAGAGCGAAGAGCAGGCACCCCTGGTGGAGTCTTACCTCAGCAGTAACAGCAGTACCATCTACCACGGTAAGGCTGCTATTTACCACTTTAAAGACGGCCATGACCCTGTCTGCCGGCTGGGGCCAGGGCCAGGCCCCCCTCACATTATTCTGTTCCCCTAGCACTGGTCAATTGTGAGATGTCCAGTATCTAGGAGATGAGATGGGGTCATTTTAAAGGGCAGGTAACTGTCCATAGCCATGCCAGTGTTGACACAGCACTATTGATCCAGCCAACTCAAATAGAGTGCTTGTGAAAGATTGCTGATTGGAAATGGAAATACTCTACTATGAACTTTACAGTCCTGACGCGGGGCCCACTGTTTGATCAAGTTGTACTATTGATTCTTCACTGCCGGGCCGAAAGAGAAACTTTACGATTTTAGTGTACACAAGCAGTTTTAGTGCAACTGTGCTCTGCATACATACATGGTGATGTACTGTAGAGCTACAGTTTATGTGAATGAGTTGTGAAGGTCACAAACTTATAATAACTTCATGAAATAGCTGCAAGTCTTGCTATGACACATTTTCTGTGCCTCTTTTTCAGTGTGTAATGACTGTAGTACGCAGGCACTTAAATCCAAAAGAATAGTCTCTAATTCCAAAAAGCAGGGTTCGGTACACAGGTTGGCAGTCAAAGAGTATGCAGATAATCCAGTAAGGGGTAGGCAAAAAGGCAAAGACAGAAAACAATCACAGGAATACTTAACACTAGGAAAATAGCCGAGACGTATGACACAAAGGTACAAAGACGAACTGGCACAGAGACAGGGGAACACACAGACTAAATACACAGGGAAGGATGATGAGGAAACAGGTGAAGCCAATCAGGGCGGGGTAGACAATCACACAGGCGGGAAACACACAAGGGCAGGTAGTGAAGTGTCTAAAACAAGAGACAAGATGAGGAACACAAAAATGAACAGGAAACAATAAATTAATGAGATGAAACAAAGACAAACATAAACTAAGAAACAGGACGAGACATTACACTGTGCACTAGTGGCTCTTTCAGATAGGACAGTAGCAGAGATGGTATTAATGCAGTAACAAATGAAACCCTGAAGAAGGTAGCTTGCTGCCGAAACATTGGTTAATAAATGATTGCATCAGAGTAAGAGTGTGCAGCTTTCTTCTTTTCTTTGAGTTAGTGCAGTAACAGTCAGCTGCGATTGGGCCGCTTATCTCCACAGAGGGGCTTTTGCAGCAGTCTAATCCCCAGATCTGAGTGACTGAGTCTGGGCTCCAGGCCATACACACAGCCCTGACTGGTAGAGAGGAAAAGACAGGACTGGCTAATGCTGGACTTCACCCAATTAACTAGACCCAGTCCACCCACTCAGGGATGTCTATGTAGCAAAATACTGTACATATTCTGTCAAAATAGAGCTAGAATAATAGGAATGGCTGTTTGGTACAAGACAGACTCGGAGAAAGCTGAATACATAGGAGTGTTTTCCCACTCCCCATAAATGAGAAGATTGCACAGCTGGAGTGATGTCAGTACAAAGTCTACGGTATGTCTTATGTTTCTTCATCTACTGTCAACCCTAATGAATGCCTTTCCCCATCTGTTGATCTGAGAGCTCAACTCAAACAGCCTTGCCTGCTATACACAGAGGACAGGAAGCTTGGTGTCTTTGAACTTTTCCTCAATATTCCCCCACTGCAATCTCACCGAGTCAGAAAGAATGTTTTGAGCCCAGTCAGTCAGTCAGTAAGACAGCACACACACACACACGCACACACACACACACACACACACACACACACACACACACACACACACACACACGCACACACACGCACACGTACACGTACACGTACACGTACACAAACACACACAGACACACACAGACTGAGTACATCTAACGTACTGCTTATGTGAATCTCAGCCTATTTTGAATGTCCTGATATTATGCGAACAGTGCTTTCAAGTCACAAACACTGGTACCTCTCTGCCTTTCTGCCCTGAACTTACATGTACCACCTCAGTGATGAGCCATTTGAACTATTATTCCCCTTGAAGCTTTTGTGAATAACTGCATGTGAAATAGGTTCTCACAATAAGATGTTATGTTGAGAGCCTCAGTGGAGACTCTGATCTGGCTCTATAGGGATTCTTACAAGAATAGAGGCCCATTTACACTCTCTCTGGAAACACAGTTAGAAAGGCAATACAGTTGATGGCATTTATGATCTAAAATGTGAATTTGAAGAGACTGAAAAGCTGGTAACTGTAGTACTGTATATGCCTTGCTGTGGTTCTCCCTATTGTTGCTGAGAGCATGCATTGTGTAGTTACACAGTCCTACTGTAACACTATGTTTCACAGAGGTAGCACATTCATGACCTGTTTGATATATAGTTATTAATTTGAGTGTCCTTTTCCTGGTGAGAAACCCACCACTGCTGTGTATCTGCTTCCTATAACCTCGCACTGTGCCCTCTGCAAACTATGTCTCCTTCTCCCTCACTGTAGCCTCAACTGTAACACTCTCTTTTCTGTCTCTTACTTACTCTTAATATCTCTCCTTTTCTCTCTATCGTTATCCTTCACATGCTAACCCGCTCTGTGCTGCTGGCTCCCTCCGTGGGTGTGGCTGTGTGTAGTCCAAGAAGCCGAACAGGAGGAGGTGATGGTGGTAGCGGACCCACAGCCTCCTCGCTCAGCCAAAAAGGGCCGGGCATCGGCCAGCTCCACCCCACAGACAGGCAGCACCAAGAAGGAGAGGAAGGGCAAGCACAAAGGTCAGCTCCTCTAACCAGCAGCCTCCAGACAGACAGGCAGACAGACAGACAGACAGACAGACAGACCGACAGACAGACAGACAGGCAGGCAGGCAGGCAGGCAGGCAGGCAGACTGGCAGACAGGCAGGCAGGCAGGCAGGCAGGCAGGCAGGCAGGCAGGCAGACAGACAGACCAGCATGCATGGGTCTGTCTCTTTGGGTCTGGCTCTGTCTAAAGGGCGTACACAAGGCCAACTCTACAGCATGTCTCCACCTGGCTCAGTGCTCCCATCCTGAACTTTCAGGGTGGAATTGAGAGGATCACATTGAACTCCACAGGTTCTCAATGAGCAGAAAGTCTAATCCTTTGTGTCTGAATGAAACACTGCATGAGAGAGTACTCTGATATGAGCAGAGCCAGAGATACCATTGTGATATACCACAGATATACCACAGTAATGATATATCACATGCACGTTGCATGTGAGAAGTAGCCAGACTGTTCTGTATATCTATCACCGTACACATTTCCTCATAGTTATCACCATGATAGCCGTGCTCAATTTGCTGCCAGGCATATTATCTTAACGAGTTGAAATCTGAAAAGCCAATGGTTAATATGCCAACTTACTCATTCTCAATCAGCTGCCTGGCTGTGCTGAATGCTTGTCTCTACACCCCATCCATTCTTAAAGCCTCCTCTTGTCGGATCAGGATCTGCCCCAATGTTTCTGTGCCACATCCCCGGTGGCACTCTGAGTGGCATGCTAAAGCTAAGGAGGCTGGCTTTTCAGAGCTAACTAAGCTTACTCTCTCTCAAATGGTGGTGATGATGTTAAAAGACTGGGTTCTGTCAGGCTGCCAGGCAAACACATCATTGATTGACTGCTAAAATATGATCCTTGGCCTTGTTACAGACCTCATCAATAAAGTGGCGTGAATAGAAATGGAAAAGGGAAATTGGGCCTCCTCTCTTACTTTGACTGTCTCTTTCCACTCTCTTTGTCTTCCACAATCAAAGTCTCAGTCTGTAGCTAATGGCTGAACACAGTATACAGTAATACAGGATATTGCTCATGAAATAACGGTCAAGCAAGTAATGTAACATTGAAATGACAAAATAGTATCACAGAACAAAGAACTTAAGTCATGATGTTAGTAATGTTATCCATTTTCACTAATGAGTATATTTTTATTTAAAAAAAGTAAAATAATTATGTAACACCTATTTCTTTCAGAGTCCACCCAGTTGGCTTATTATGGGATGCCCCAACCTTAGTAGAAAGTATAGGACGCATAGCCGTTTCTGTTTCAGTTCTGTCTAATTCTGGCTCATCTGTTCAATGTCTTTGTGTTTTTCCGTCAGCCAGTTAATGGGATTCACCCAGGGCTAGTGATTAATCAGACCAGAATCACAGCATCCAGCATTGATATCCTGTGCTCTTACAGAATGATGACTTACCCTGTTACACACACACACACACACACACACACACACACACACACGCATGCACGCACGCAGCACACACACACGCAGCATGCACGCATGCATGTACGCACACACACACACACACACACACACACACACACACACACACACACACACACACACACACACACACACACACACACACACACTAGACTGCACTGCACTTCTAACACCACACTAACAATAGCTGTAATCTCACTCTGAATGCAGCCGTAATTCCAGTTTAATCACAGTGATAAAAAAACACCATCACTAATTCACTTTGGAGTGATAAAATGCCCTTTCAGATTGTTAATTTCACCCGCCATGGTTACATCTGGCTCATCTAATTTCATGCGCTGCTATTGTGTGACAGAGGAGGAGGGTGGAGGAAAACAGCATCACGCCAGTGCCTTTGAAGCTGTAATGACCTGACCACTCCATTGATGCAGAAGGGACTAGTAATCTTGTGCCTTAGTGCCAGTAACTGACAGCAGCAGCAGGGAAAGACAGCATGTTCTACCCACTAACAGAAACTAATTGAATGACAAAGGAGCAGAGGATGACATAAGATATAAATATACCATAAACCCACACAGCACAGGCTTTCAAAGCTGAGCTGCTCTGTATGAGCTGTTCACTATTACTGATGCCTTTTCTGAGGTTTTAGCCTTTTCTCTTCATGTTTGCATACATACAAGCATGTAGTACTGTATGTGTGAACTTATGTGTGACGCATAACAGTTGGTTGTGTGTATTAAATCATGCATGTGTGTGTTCATACGACTGTACTTACTCCTGTACGACTGAGTGTATAAAGGAGTACACTACAATGATATCATGCATGTGAGTGTGTGCGTGTGTGTGTTGATGCTGTAGGAGTGTATAAAGAAGTGCACCACAGCAGTAGTTTGACAGGGGCCTGTTGTGGCGGGTGTTGTGGTCTGGGTATGGCAGGGATCGATGGCCCAGCAGCCTTCCAGGAGGATGGTCAGATACAGATACTGACGGTGGGTCACTCAGCCGTGGAGGAGGGCAGCGAGGGAGAGGCTGTCGTGAGCAGCGCTCAGCCGCAAGGCAAGCAGGACCTGAGGGTCACCATGCTCAAGAAAGGTATCCATACATGTACATGGACCAACAGAACTGCCTTCAGAATTTCGCTGTGTGCATGTCCCTCTGTGCCTTTGATTGGTCTGAAACACAGGTCAGCGATGGAGTGGCACTTCTCCCATTTAATCAAGGCCAACAGTGATTGTCCTGAGATGATGAGGTTGTGAGGACCTTAGACTCATCATCACACACACTGTAGGCTACTGTAAGACCGTGAACCACATACAGTGTCCTGTAGTACTCCTTTTACCTCAGATAGACAGTATGCCCCTCAAAATCAACTAACAGTAACATCATGTTTCTAACACCATGTGATTAACACCTCACTAAAGACATTGGCAGTACAGCTCACTGAAAGCATCAGCAGCTATCTGTATCTGTGTTTGTGTGTGTGGAGCTCTCACTCCTTCTAGCTCTGTTTTGCTTGAACAGTTGATTTGTCTCTGTTTGTAAATGGGGTCTCTCCATTGGCTATTATTACAGTGTGTCTAACCATCAGCTCTGTAAGCAGAAACACAGCTTAGGCTTAAGCTGGGTAATACAATGACAGCTCTTTCTCTTTCTGCGTGTGAAGGCATTTCTAGTAGTATGAACTTTGATGAGGAGGAGGATGATGAAGATGAAGTCAGCTCCAGTTCCTCCCAGCTCAACAGCAACACGCGACCGGGCTCTGCTACCAGCAAGAAGTCCTGCAAGGTAGATCTACAGTACTGTATGTGGTGCTCTGTCTGTCTGTGTACAGGTATTGATCTCTGTCTCCCGGGTGGTGCCTTAGCTTTAAACACTACTGTGCACTAATGCACCCTCTATTAGCTTTGTTCCTCTGCTCGGCCATCAAAGTCAAAAAAAGTCAGCCATGGAACATTCTACCTTAAGATCTACATACAGTATCTGCTCTGTTTTTATATGTTTTTCATTATAGTTTGCACATTTGTTTTGATCCATGTTAGTCAGCTAAATGGCATATACAGTGCCTTCGAAAAGTATTCAGACCCCTTCACTTTTTCCACATTTTGTTGTGTTATAGACTCAATTTAAAATTGATTAAATTCAAAGTATTTGTCATCAATCCACACACAATACCCCAGAATGACAAAGTGAAAACACTTTTTTTGAAATTTCAGTAAATGTATTCAAATTGAAATACAGAAATAGCTCATGTACATAAGTATTCAGTCAACAAATTACTCAGTAAGTTGAATTGAGTACATCTTAATGTAATTGTAATTTTGGAATTAATATTTTGGAATTTGTTTTTATAGAGTCTCTGATTTGCATAGGAATCAATTACACACTATGTAGATTAGGATGTCGCTGCCAACTCAGCAAATTCCATAACTTTCTCTTGATCCAGACAAACTCCCCAGTCCCTGTGACAAACATACCCATAACTTGATGCAGCTACCACTATTCTTCACACAAGAGAGATGGTGCAATAGTAAATGTAATGCTTTGTAGTAAAACCAAATAAACACATTTACAGCCACTTTCTTTCCTGTATCACTTGAATTCATTGTTGCAAGCACAATTATGGATATTATTCCATAATTGTGCTTATATAGATTATTTTCCATTAAGGGATTCTTTTTGGCCACTTGGTTATAGACCAATTTTGTAGAGTGACTGAGATGATGTTGTCCCATTGACTGTGCTTTTTTCTCTCCACCATTCAACTTTGTAGACCTGTTTTTGCTTTCTCATTCTGGGGTATTGTGTATGGATTGATGGCAAATTCTTTTAATTTAATCCATTTTAAACGAGTCTATAACACAACAAAATGTGGAAAAGGTCAAGGGGTCTGAATACTTTCAGAAGGCACTGTATATTAAATGTACATGTAGTTTGACTAATGTTTTCCCTAGTCTGAAGGAGAAAAGAAGGTAACGCCTGCATACCAATCTGCCTCTGTTTTGGTCCATGCACTTACTGAACTCTCTCAGAGATGAACATACCAGGTCTATTGGCATGGCTCTCTGTCATGCTAATGACGTACTCTGGTCCTATGGCCCTGTGGCACTTCTGCTTAAAATATCCTCCCCCATAAAGACATGGCCTCCCACGTGATGGTAATTTACCAGGTCTGAGGTTAGGGCCTTTGTTTATTTCTGACTCATCATCTGTCATACTCTCCCCCCAGTAAGGCTCCATGCTGCCCAAATAACTGCTTGGTTATGATTGGTATGAATATGAATCCTCTAATATTAATACTTAAGTCAGATGAAAGGGCAGGGGGGGGGGGGGGGGGTTCCAGAGGTTGTGTGGACGTGGACTATGGATTAAAGACGGGCTCCTGGGGGCTACTATGACATCAGATCCTGTTCAGGGTACCTGACAGTGTCACAGGGCTGCAGAGAGACGCAGGCTGGTATTTGGCTCTTAATCACTGGGTCATTCCATGTGGATCTAACCCCCAGGTGAAGCCCAGATGGTGTCTAACCTGCCTCCTGGTTTTAGACACAACATACTAATGCAGTTTCAGTCCCGATGGAGGTTTTGATCTTTCTGTTCATTACCCTTTGCTAATGAAAGGGAAGCTAATGGTCATTACTCATAGCTCAGCAGTCATCTGACATTAACAATGTTGCATGGGCTGTGTTGTCCCTCCCTCAGGAGGCAGCATCGGCCTCCACCCCACCCGTCAGCGAGCCGGCCATTGACGTAGATGACCTGGAGGAGTTCACCCTGCGGCCTGCCCCCCAGGGTGTCACAGTCAAGTGCAGGATCACCAGGGACAAGAAGGGCATGGACCGAGGCATGTACCCTACGTACTACCTCCACCTGGAGAGAGAGGACGGCAAGAAGGTGAGAGAGGAGCATGGGACGATTATTATCACTCAGACAGGGACCACAGTGTGGTCCATCAATTCTGATATCATTTGGGACCTACCTATGTACAACATACCCTGCGTTCCAGTTCTTCACCCTTTGCCCTGAAATGTGCATGTGTGCACTTCACCTCATGGATTTAAAAGCATTCAGGGAAAAGTATGGAGAATTAGGACACAGGGCTGGTGTAAAATACCATCACAACAAGGTTTGAATGAGAACGTCCAACCTTTGACATGCTGCTAAAAGAAAGATTAATTTTCATAGAGATGTTTTCATTGTGTTGTGGAGCCGTATGCAGTTAAACTAGGTCTCGCTGCTTCATGTGTCTCCAGGCATATTGATGGTGATGCTGATGTATCTGATGTTGTTTGTTTGCTAATTGGGTTATGGCTTGCCTTAGGTGTTCCTGTTAGCTGGGAGGAAGAGAAAGAAGAGCAAAACATCTAATTACCTCATTTCCATCGATCCCACCGACCTATCTCGAGGTGGCGAGAGTTTCATCGGCAAGCTGAGGTCAGTCTGCTGCTCTTTCATCTATTTGATGGGGCCTGTGTGCCTGTCTGGTATTTTCAAAGTGAAGCATTCATAATTATCAAAAATCTATTCTGCCTTTCAAGTAACCATAGAAGATGGTTGTTTCTTATATCCAGTATATGGTCTGGGGTATTGCAACTGTGTAGAGACCAGCGAGAAGAGGCCAGAGTGTAGTATTGATTCCATTCTCATATTTATCTACAGTATATACTTCTTCGTATCCTCAATGGTTTTTTAACCTTATGCATGAATGATGTTTGCCTTTTTTGGGAGGTGAGGAAGAATGTACTTGCAGTTTGAAACCCTCTCTAATGAATAGAGGGGTATGCAGCTCCACACCTGTCTGGTCTCCTAGAGAAGAGAAAGTAATTGGATTCATTACTTCCGTTTGAGCACTCATCTGTTCTCATTGCTGCCGTGAGGTTGGAGCACCTGGGTTCTAGCAGCTAGGTCTTACTAAAGCAGGGACAGAGAGACCCAGTGAGCAGGGACAGCTGCAGACCAATGTTCTGCAGATCTGCGGGGGGGTGTCTGCAGTGTAGATGGGTGTGTTTGCACACTTTGTAGATTTTCCAGTTTTGGGTGAGTTTGCCATCTGTGTGTGAGTGTGCTATCTGTGAGAGAGTATGTGTGTGTGTGTGTGTGTGTGTGTGTGTGTGTGTGTGTCTGTGTGTGTGTGTGTGTGTGTGTGTGTGTGTGTGTGTCTGTGTGTGTGTGTGTGTGTGTGTGTGTGTGTGTGTGTGTGTGTGTGTGTGTGTGTGTGTGTGTGTGTGCTCTCTGCCTGCTTTCTCTGCCAGTGTTGTGTCATGGCTCCAGGCTTCAATAGCCAGGCAATGACATCAGTGAGCCTAAGAGATGCCATCAGCTCCTTCACGGCGGCTCCACAGAGGCCAACAGGGAGTCTAATTAAACATGGCCTGGCTAGTCTTCATTAATGTTGTGTTGCTGGTCGATACAGTCTGTGTTCCTCCCTCTCCTCGTGCCTCTATCATCACTCTACCATCTAACACTTGAGTGATAGAGAGGTGTATTGGGATGAGCAGGTGACCTTTCACCTGCCTCTGCTGAGAGCCATGGAGAGACCTTGCAGATTAGGTCCTGACATTTCATTTGACCTTCAAGAGCTGTCCAATCAGGCAGTCTAGAGCTGTAGTGTCTGATTGCAGGAGAGTGGTTAACAGAGATGCGAGATTTCTCCGGCTCAAGCTCTGCTGAAAGCTCACCAGGGCTCTCCTGTTATTCAGAGCCATAATAGGAATTGTTATGGCAGCTAAACACAAAGTACCTTTTTGCTTGTAACATTACATTTACAATGACAGTTTTGACTGTATTGTAAAATACAAATACATTGTGATTGTGAATTTAGTTGAATAATACGATGGTGACTTTAAAAGGACTGGTGATTGTAAGTGTCGAATCATTAAAGACAATGATGATGATGATGATAATTGTTATGTAAACCATTTACGGTGATTGCTCATGGCCTAGATACAAATGTATTGTTTCCTAAGGGGTGATTAGCAGAGCTGATTCCCTGTCATTGTGTCTGATTGAAGTAGGGGGTCCAGTAGGTGGCTGATTAGAGATAATGGCTTCATTTGTCTCCATGCCTCTTTACCCCTGAAGTGTGGTGCACACAGTCCCCTCAACTTCAGTGTGTGTGTTCTCTCTGCAGGTCCAACCTCATGGGGACCAAGTTTACAGTGTACGACAGTGGCTTGAACCCTGTGAAGACCACCTCCAGCCTCGAAGCCAGCAACCTGCGTCAGGAGGTGGCAGCTATTTGCTATGTGAGTCCTGCCCTCTATTGCCTAAGGAAACCACACAGTCATACATACTGTACACACACGCACGCACGCAGGCAAGCACACATGCACGTACACACACACTTACACACACACAAACACACACACACATACATACGTGTGCAGAGAGCTAGACTCAGGGGTTATGACCAGCCCCATAGCCCCTGAACAGAGCCTTTGATAGGCCCTTTCTCAGTTGTTCTCCACTCGCTTCCAACTCAAAACACATTGGAGGAGAACATCTAAGTTTCCTTCTCTTGGATATTCTCCTCCAATGCTTTTTGAGAAGGAAGCGAGTGGAGGACGGAGTAGAGGACGCGAGGAATCAAGTTTCTAACAATTGAGAAAGGGCCACAGTCTGCAGAGACTGGGATGTGTCACATACTACATCAATGATGGAGTGTGGGGACACCTAGTGCTCATTATCTAAATGGCAACAGTTTAAACCTCATACATTATAATTAAGATGACTCACTCTCTGGATGCCATTATGTCATACCTCTCAAGTTTATTGAGTTCATTACCTGACTTGACTAGAATAGTGAAGAAGCATAGTCAAATATTTTTGTTGGAGTAGGCTTGCCAGATGTTACTGTTTATGAGAGCATACTTGCAACATGTTTTCACTCTCATTCCCTTTTCAGGAGACCAATGTTCTAGGGTTCAAAGGACCTCGTAAAATGAGTGTCATCATTCCTGGAATGAACATGGACCATGAGAGGGTCTCCATCCGCCCACGGAATGTAAGTCAACTCAGAGTTCTCAAAAACAATGAGTACAATCATCTGAATGACAGTCATGTGAATGAGTACAGTCATATGAATGAGTACAATCACGTGAATGACAATGTTAGTTTGTTGACTGTAGTGATGCTCATGATGCGATGATACCCCTGTCCTCACCCCACCCAGGACCATGAGTCTCTGCTGGCGAGGTGGCAGAATAAGAGCACGGAGAGCGTGATCGAGCTTCACAACAAGACCCCCGTGTGGAACGATGACACGCAGTCCTACGTGCTCAACTTCCACGGCCGAGTCACACAGGCCTCTGTCAAGAATTTCCAGATCATCCACGACAACGACCGTGAGAAATAGGCCTCTTACCTGTATACTGTAGATACTGTACCTGTTGTGTACTGGTAATATAGATACCTGTTGCTGTGTTGTTGGGAAATGTAGTTCATCTCTCAAACCTTACCTCGTTTGTGTCTTACCCCTGTAGCGGACTACATTGTGATGCAGTTTGGCCGTGTAGCGGAGGACGTCTTCACCATGGACTATAACTACCCTATGTGTGCCCTGCAAGCCTTTGCTATTGCTCTCTCCAGCTTTGACAGCAAGCTGGCCTGTGAGTAGCAGCCCTTCCCCTGCCCTCATGAGAAGCTACCTGCCCCCAACTGAAGGTCCATGGACCTCCCCCACGTTCCCATCTGTCCCCTCACCAAGGGCTGCACTTATCACTGGGGCCTGGGAGCCCCAAACTGAGAATTGAATTCCAACCTGGAGTTCTGGTGGAGTTGAGAATAGTGTGGTGGCATACCCTGCATGTCTCTGTGTGTGTGTGTGTGTGTGTGTGTGTGTGTGTGTGCGTGCGTGCGTGCGTGCGTGCGTGCGTGCGTGCGTGCGTGCGTGCGTGCGTGCGTGCGTGCGTGCGTGCGTGCATGTGTGCATGCGTGGGAGTGGGAGTTTGTGTTTGGGTGCTCCTTTCAACTCTTCCTACAGTACTTCTATTCTGGATAAGGATATCTCAGTCTGTGGAAAGGACAAGCACAAAGACTAATCCACTGTTGCGTCTTAAGGCTTATTTTAATACATCATGTTTTAAATGATATTGTAACATTGAAAACTGTTACTTTACGTATCAGATGTGGAATTAACATTTCTTTAACCATGAGTGAATTTTGTATGAATTTAACATATACATATTGCTAAATAACACAAATAATTGTCCATCCTCATCTTCAAGTGTAATTGGTGGAATGGGGATTTTGGACAACCCATTTTGCATCCTTCAGCACAAAAGAAATGTGTTTGGATGTATCATCTTAGTAACTAACCCCCATGCACTTCCTCTAGTACTCAAAATGGGACTGAAAACTGGTAACACCTTACATTAAGGTTGCCTTTTATAAAGGTTTATAACGGGTTCATAAGTTGGTGTGCATGTTATAAGCATTTGTTAAAAAGCATTAATAACAGTGCAGCTACATACAAGCTCACTAATTTGCAAGAACCAAATGACTATCACATAATTTCAGACAATGAATTTTAAAAGTTTAAGATTTACAAATGAATGATACATAGTCCATAAATTACTTTTGCAAAGTCTTTATAAAGGCAACCTTGACATAATGTGTTACCTGAAGAGCATAATATTCAGGTTACAAATTAGAACCGATATTGATCATTTCATTCTTAATCACTGAAAGGGTACAGTACAGTAGCTCCTCTATTCTTGCATGTCATTAATATTCCATCATATTGCCTTTGAAAATTCACATTGGTTTTATGTATTTATATTTTATATTATTTATAGATTTCTATATTTCCACATGTTGCTCTTTTTTTGTCCATATTCTTTACACTCACTGTATCCTTGTCTTGGAGCCTGAAGCACACAGCATTGCCTCACATGACTGATGGGAATATGTGTCAAACCCACACAAAACCAGATAGTCAAGTTGGTTAATTGGCTGTGAGCAGAGGAGGTCACAAGAAGAAATACTCTGTCCCTGTAACTTAGAAACACATCATCATCACACTATCAAGTATGAGAATGTATAGGATGGAGCACTTTAACTAGAGTACAATGGATGTGAAATAGCTGTACATACCTGTACTGTATTGTGCCTTTGGAGACTAAATCCAATGTTATGCTTTAACTCTGTCAAATGTTCTATCTCTGTGACAGGGCTGTGTAGTAATGCATTGATCTGAGCTTCAGTTACTCGTTGTTATTATTACTGCTGCCCAGCCCCAACCTCTACTAGACGCACACACACACACACACACACACACACACACACACACACACACACACACACACACACACACACACACACACACACACACACACACACACACACAGACACACACACAAACACACACACACACACACACACACACACACACACACACACACACACACCTCTGTAGGTGGCTTGAATTTATCATCCCTTGTCTAATTCCTAGATGATTACAAAGCGGTTCCTTCTTCCAGTATGCCCTACCAGCAAATGTATAACTCCATGAAGAACAGATTATTTTCAAATGTACCTTTCACTCAGATGCAAAACCATAGTAATCTTAATTTGTTTTGTTGACAGGCTAAATTACATTTCTATTTGAATTCACTTTGTTAGGATTTCAGCATTTATCTGGCATTGGCACCAGACACAGCTCCATGGGCACTAGGGTTTGGAGATACACTAATATCTTCATTTGACATGGCTCAGTCCTTACTCCACCGATCCATCCACTGACCACATATCCATGTTATTGCTATGTGCCTCTTGAGGAAAGGCAGAGGTAGCATAGTGAAGTCCATAACTCTGTGCTTGAAGCACACACAGAACATGCACTGTAACCCACTCTCACACATACTACATACTAACTGCTCGAGCTATTCTTTATTGATACCATGGCTTTTTTTAATACATGACACACTTTGCCATTTTACACCCTCACCACATTGTACAGTATAACTGTACTCGTCGTTGAATATCCCTAACATAGTCTATGGAGCTGGCGCACGCTCTTCACCTCAGCAGTAGGACTGTGGTTCTTCATATTTTTACTCATTTTAAAAATATATATCAATTTACCACTCACTTCTTGAGAGGTAAAATCCTTTCTCAAGAACATATAAAACTATTCTATATTTTATGGTTATTAGTGTAAAATTAAGAATTTGCCAAATAAGGGCAAACAGCAAAGATCAATCTCTGATGCCGCTCATTGTTATTGTAAGTTACTGTATGATAAAAATGTGTCTACTTTAATCCAATGTGTTATTCCTGTACCTTATGGGTAATGTGTTCTAACTATTCTGACTATTTTCAAGAAAACTGCTGAGTTTCCTTGCAGAAAAAAAATACTTTAAAGACTTCTATCTGTGCTTTTCATATCAGTTTCTTTGTGTCTGAGGACAAAAGGTCCATTCATTCCATGTCTTTTAGTGCCATTTCACTGTAATGTAAAATGTGTACATTGGTCAATATACAGTGTTTGTATAGATAAAGTTCTCTAATGATGGAAATAAAAATCCAATGAGTCAGTATTACCCTGTCATTACTGGAGAGACCAGTCACATGCACACACGCACGCACGCACGCAAGCACATACACACGCACGCATAGTACAGTACAGTACAGTCTAGATAAATTGGTTCATACTGAAGGAAAACAGGATAGTTTATTTTTTATTAGCATACTTTTTGTGCTCAATATTGGCTGGTTTGAAAATACAATCTCATCAATTACCTTCAAATAGGTATTTTTAATAATAGTCAGAACATTACAATCTTTCAGTTGTGCTGATATAAAAAAAGCTGGACTTATGTGCATCAAAATAGAGGTAGATCTTTAATTTGGCCTAGCCTGCTCTCTCTGCTAACAGTCTATCCCAAAGCATAGCAGGGCCTGAACAATACTAGGCTGCCGTGAAGCAGTTACAATCTGATAGGTTGACCTCTGTCTTTGGAAGCCATGATGATGCATAATGGGGAAAAGGTTTTTTTTAATGCTACTGCATAATGTGGTTAGGATCTCAGGATTCACAGGCATCCTGAGCCAAAGCCTTCATTTTGGGAAGTAAGGACACAGGGACAGTAAATGAGGATGGTTTGCATAGGAGAAGTACATTTTGGGGGGAATATACAGTAACAAGGTTAGTGTATTAGGAAGGCTGGTTAAGGATGAGTTTAGCGCCTCATCGGCACTCTATGTCTCTCTCCTGTTCCGCATTCTGAGCCCACTGATCCCCAGATCTGTAGCCATCTCTGATTGGGTGAGACTCTCCTCTGGGCAGGACATTAGAAGGTACTCCTCCTCTTCCTCCTCTGCCTCCGCCTCTGGATTACCACTGACCTCAAAGTTAATTATGAGATTCTCTGCCTCCAGCAGTGGGTCCTCTTCATCCTCCTCAACTTCCATCTCCTCATCCACCTGATCCTCCTCGTCCTCATCGTCGTCCTCATCTTCCTCCTCATCCTCCTCCTCTTCCTCCTCCTCCTCCTCCTCCTCCTCCTCTTCATCCTCCCACTCCTCAAAACTATAATCATAGGCATCCTGGCTAGGGTAGTGGAACACATCTTTGTGCTCACTGAAGCTGATTTGCTTTTTTGCCTTGCAAGGGCGTAGCTCATCCCTCGTTCCTATCCCATCCCTTTCCCCCCTTCCTGCCTCAGTATTCAGGGCTGGAGGTAGACAGAGCTGCTGTTGCTGCTCTTCCTCCACCTGCTCCTCCTCCTCCACCTCCACTTCTTCCTCCATCCTCTCGGCCAGTGCCTCAGCAGTGGCCAGCTCTAAGTTAGGCACCTTCAGGATGATGGTGTTGTAGCTGCGCATGCTGCAGGGCACCTCATACTGGGGGTACGTCTCCTCAGGGTAGCCTGCAGAGGGAACAGAGACCAAGGGAGGACACAGCTAAGGAGAGACAGGGTCAGGTACACTACCAGAGGTGGTATAGAGTAGACACAATAAGTTGTCTCAGTTAAAGGTTGTTTAGCTTTATCACTTTAGCTTTATCTTCCATATTTCAGATATTGCTTATGCATACTTCAGTGCTATCTTCATTTTAAAGAAAGAAAGGTATAGCTACAGTATAGAGGTAGTTAAAGGTTCAGAATATGGTCATGTGAATGGTAGTCTCAAAAAGTCAAACTCTAGATTCTAGGTTCCGAGATGTGTGAATGGTGTTATTATTTCTTTGAGCTGCGTTTACCCTCCCAGTCAGCAGCATAAGGCACCTCCTCAGCCTCCATCTCAGGGGAGGTCGCCTCTGCCATTCGGCCCTCGTACATCACCCGTCTGATCTCCCTCATCTTCCGCAGTAACTTCTCCTCCTGCTGCAGGCTTTTACGCCTGCCACTAGAGAGCACCAGAGAGGGAAAAGAATAAGAGCAAGGACAGGGAGGATCTACTCTGCAACTGGGTAGATGCTAAGTAGGATCCTTGGGACAACCCTACCGTCAACCCTTCCTAACTCTGACCTTAAGTCTTACCCTCACGCTAAACCTAACCCTCACCTTAACCTTAACCATGACCCTTACCTAACGCTCACCTTAACCTTAACCATGACCCTTACCTAACCCTCACCTTAACCTTAACCATGACCCTTACCTAACCCTAACTTTCGCCCTTACTTTAACCATTTAAATTTCAGCTTCAATTGGGTGACATCAGAGTCTGGTCGTCCCAAGCACCCCACTGAGCATCTACCCTGCAGCTGTGATGACAAAATCAATACAGGTGAGCAGATGGTTTTCCCATTGAAACCACAATGCCCCTACTATGCTAGATGTCAATCTGTCACCTTGAAATTATTCTGTTTCACGGTAGTCACAAGCCTTTCATATGCCCTCATGCAAACTGCTTCATACAGATTACAAATGTTAACTTACAAACACACACATTGGAATGGCTAAATACTGCTTCTAGAATGAGCAATATTAAGGAGTTATAACACACATGCCATGCAGTGCAATGCAATAATTAATTAAGAGTTGTTAGAAGCTGAGATTGGCCTAAGAGGAGAGATTTGTTTAGTCCCTGTAGAAGACTGAGAATCTGCTTCAGTGAAGAGGGAAGGGAACATTCACCTTCTATGGGCGCTGGCATCAATCTGTTCGAAAAACAACAGGTTTTTAATACACATACTTTTTTTCATGTTGCAGAAAATCTAAAATGTCTTCATAAGCCACAATATATTCTAGCATGGCAGGTAAAGCTGATAGTCATGTTTTTATGAGACATCATGGAAAATCAGCATTGATCCAACAGAAATGGCCCACGAACAAAGGAATGCCTGAAGGTGGCGGGGGGGAGTTAATCAAAGAATTTGCCCTTTTGTTTTTATGTGGAGTCCACCCTGATTTATCCTAGTGATGGAGTCATTTCTTTGGCTCTTCTCTGGTCTGGGCAGTGAGAAGTGGCGTGTAGATGGATATATGAGCCGTTTACCTCCCAGGAGCGTGGATCCTTTTGGAGACGAGCTTCTCCATCGACTTCTCTGCCTGTTGCAGCTTCTCCTGAAGCCTGGCCAGCTCCTGATCAGCTGGAGTTGAGGGATGTACAGAACACAAATTTCTAGGGTTATTTTTCAATGTTGCAAAGAGATGAAAATTATACTTGCTGTTTGATACACTTTGAACACACTGGACTCTTCAAACATAAACCACTGTGTTTTTTGAATGATTCTTCCCATGGAAGGTGATGGTGACTTTGACACATAAAAGAACATGTACTATAGATTTCTATGCTTATCCCTGTCACACTGTCCCCCCCACCCCCATCCCCTTGGCATCCATTTGATGAATGGAACTAAACCTCTTAGTGCTGATCCAAAAGACATGCAGTTAATTGGTATTAGACGCTGCTGGGCTGAAACGACATTACTTATGATTGCTAATCCAGGTCTGACAAAGGCGGGAACAAAGCTCCCTGCGAATTGGACAGGATCTTAATCTACCTTATCATGGGGTTGCTTCAATTGAAGCTACTGATACATTCTGCAGGGGCCATGACAAATGGGGAGGTGAAAACAATGAAACAAGGAGGAAGTTGATTGAAAATAAACCCCCAAAGTCATGAAAGAGGTGACAGAGAGCAAAGAGCTCATTGTCAGATGACACATTTCTCCTCACAGGGTGTGCTATTTCCAGCATTTGTCTTTCATCAGAGTGTATCATTACTGCATCAAGGACATAACTGTGTGTGAGAGGTCATGTGAGTGGGAATCATCTGTGCTATGGAGTATAATATATATATAATATACACTTATATATACACTTTATACACTTTATTAGGAACACCTGTACACCTTCTCGTGGTGGAGGTGGTGTAATGGTGTGGGGAATGTTTTCTTGTCACACTTTGGGCCCATTAATACCAATCAATCATCGTTTGAATGCCACAGCCTATTTGAGTATTGTTGCTGACCATGTGCATCCCTTCATGGCCACAATTTACCCATCTTCTAATGGTTACTTCCAGCATGATAATGCACCATGTCACAAAGCAAAAATCATTTCAAACTGGTTTCATGAACATGACGGTGTTCTTCAGTGACCTTCCCAGTCACTGGATCTGAATCCAATAGAACACCTTTGGGATGTTGTAGAGCGGGAGATTCACAGCTTGAAAGTGCACCTGAAAAATCTGCAGGAATTGCGCAATGAAATCATGTCATCATGGACCAGAATCCCAAAGGAATGTTTCCAACATCTTGTGGAATCAATGCCAAGGCCTTACCCAGTATTAGTATAGTGTTCCTAATAGAGTGCTCGGTGAGTGTATACAGTGCCCTGCATAAGTAATGAGACAGTGAAGCATGTTTTCTTCTTTTGGCTCTACACTCCAAAAGTTTGGATTTGAAATCAAACAATTACTATGAGGTTATAGTAGAGATTGTCAGCTTTTATTTGATGGTATTTGTGTACATATTGGTTTCATATTGGTTAGTGCTCGGTGAGTGTAGATCAAAGAGACTTTCACAATGGCAATATGTTCTAATAATGTGATACTGTACTCACATATCTTATTCTTCACACGTCCTGATGTCAGTGTAGGAAATCGGCATTCTGGTTTAGCATGTTTTCCTCTAGTTGTCATCTGTGAATACAAGAATGTTGATATGTAATGGATAGGCTACTTGACTATCCCATGGCAGCCATGTTAGGAAATGTTCCTTTTTGTACAGATCAAGTACATTTTCAAGATCAAAGCTAACACTGTCAACAGCTGTACCTGTGTCTAGACAAAAATAGACATAATGCTAACACCATTTTCTCTCTTTAACTTGCTTCTCTACTTATTTCACTGAGCTCCTGCCTTTATGTGGGTGGGTGCATAACAGTTTACCTTGAAGAATATAAAGAGGATATACAGGAGGATTCCAAATCCATAGATAGGGATGACCTGGCCTATCAGGTTGGTCTTGCTGGCTCCTCCCATCCCAGCAGCCATGCTTTTGACCTTTGCCATGACCTCCGAGCTGTGTGCCCTAGTGTAATGAGGCCCCTCCCCCCAGTGCCCTTCCTCCTCGCCCCCTGGCATCTGGAGATGATGCATCATGGGTGGGTAATACCCAGGCCCAACTAAGAACGAGAGCAGAGCACTGATCAACACCAACAAAGGCTTTTTCTAAAACTCAGACCTTCAACTTTCTACAGTAACACTGCACAGTTAAATAAAATCATCAGGGGGATAAGGGAATGTGAATCACTAATGAGGCCCCTAAGATAGTGGTTGGTTGCACTTTATTCTACAGTAGCCTACTGTTTCCACTGGTGTTTGTAATCATGTGGTATGGGTACCCTGGAACTTAATTCAAATAATAAAAAAACACATTTGTTAACTGGTACTAAATGGTGCCTGTTTTAAATCTCAAAGAAACAAATAAATGCATATCATTGTGTAATTACATGTAATTTCTTACTAAATACCTTGTAATGTTTCTACTGTAAAATCAAGTGCTACCAGAATTATGAATTATGGTGTATGATGAAATGATGGGTAAATCCAGTTAGAATGATTATCAGTGGAATTCACATCATTCCTAAGACTCGGAGCAGCCCAGGACAGAGAGTCGGAGACCATGCCATGTATCGAAATAAAAATGACCCTGCCAAGACAGTTTGTAATTCACTGACTCGCTAACTCCCTTAGCGTGTCGTACTACCCTCGGAATAGTTGAAAGGTGCGGTTATGTATGTTTTGCAAGGCACATTCGGCCAGCTTGAAGCCCGTCAAAGGGGGCAACCACACGACGAACTATCAGAGTCAGTGAAAGAAGGATTTGATCACAAACTGTGTCAACATATTACACTATTTTATTTTGATACACGGCAATGTCTCCGACTCTATATCTGTCCATAGGTCGAGAGAGTAGGATGCTACCCGGCTACCCTGGGTCCTGGGTGACATCTTCAGGGTTCTGCACAGTGCACTCTCTTCTGACAGATACCGTTAACATGAACAGAAAGGTAGGCCAACTGAGGTAATGTGTATGCACTACTGTTACTAACTGTGCTTTACAGTAGGTTATGGAGAAAGATGATCACAATAAACATGAAAAACACCAACACACAATATGACAAATGCGGATGACTTTATTTGACTTATGACGCAGTTCACAAAACATGTGAATGGATGATGAGGAACTCAGCACACAGCACAGGGGATTAAGAGATCAGATTGATTGCCATATCATGTAATCATGCATATAGTTCCATTATCAAATTATTTTACGAATCAAAACGTAAGATATGTTAATTTGCTGACAGGTTAAAAGGCATGGCGTTAAATAAATAGGCAAAATGGGTACAGTCAAGAGTCAGTGCACCATAAAGCACTAAAGTAGATTCAACAACAGCTTGCTAGAATGCAAAGCTAGCTAGCTGACATTAAGCTAACGCCTTACCCTCGGGCTGTCCTACTTCCTTTTTCCCTCGGGATAAAAATAGTTTGGGAAGAAAGAGAGAGACACAGAGGACGGAGCAAGATATGAAAGTAACTTTCTGACATGTGGTCAAAGACATCTTCTCTCAGATAACGATAAACAACTCTCGCTTTAGTCCGCTATTCAACAAGCATCTCTAGCTAGCGCTCTCACAATGACAATTCAACGGAAGTGACCTGTTTTGTTTTGGCTTTCTGATTGGTGCATTTTGATGCAGTCGCATCCTCGAATGCAACATCTGTGGTCCATGATATTCTTTGATTTAATTCGCTGATCAGTATTTTTAAGTGAAATAACCATTATATTTCAGTGAAAACCGTTCAGATGGACGCTTATGCTATTCATATTACTTTTGTTTGTTTTACATTCATTTCCTTTTATGTTATTGCTTCATTCATTCATGCTTGTGATAAAACGTGAATACCTCATGTTTTTTTTCTCCAACAAAATATGTTATTTTTCTAAAATTTGGTCTTCGCTTTTTTGTCCTTTGCATAATGTATTGTTATTCTATTATTATCGCATTTCACAATGATAGGTTTTATATGTCCAACAGATGGCAGTACAGGTTTAGCTATAGTCCACGGGATTACTATAGTCCAGGTTGAAGGTGTAGAGAACCCATCAGATAGATCTGGCCCATCTTGGGACTCAACTACTCAACTATAACATATTACACAATATTCGAAAAGTCCATACAGGCCATCAGATTTCATGTTTCAGACCAAGTAACTTACTCTAGAGACTTTTTGAATTGATATGTGATAAAAAAAAAATAATCCATGTCATCTGATCTGCTACTACAAACATGTGAGAAAAGTATTATATCCTAAAGACGAGTAGGCTACAGACTGCTTGTTGATATCACGATACAGATCCCAATACCTGAGGAAAATAGTCATTGTCTCCATTTGGTACAGAGGCAAAGAATTAGCCCACTTCAAATAATGGTGTTGCAATTATCCAAAGTAATTGTGTTCATTGTATTCTAACGATTGCAGGCTCATTAGCATAATGATATTGTAAAAGTATGATATGCCTAGGCCTATATGATAACTGAACATTAATTTGGTCCAGTTGGCATATAGTGTGCAGTACACTCTAAACTAGACATTGTTTCTTTCACTTTGCTTTGAGAATATAAGTTTAGCCACATGAGGTCTATTCATAGATTTATTAAAGCAATTGCCTTTTCCCCCCAGAACTTGACATTTTGTAGATTGCATGCACAGAAAGAGAACAATGTGGCTTCAGTATTCTGAAGGTTGCTACCCTGTCACAGCAGTGTGTCATTGATCCCAGGCCGCATCACAATGCCTTCTCAAATACGTTTGGGGGACACAAAGACAATCCCTGAGCTTCACGCTTTAGATTATAAACATAAAACACTCAAGCCTTGGTTATTGTGAACTGGCCAGCATGCAGTCAATTACAGATCTCACACAAACTTCACAAACATCAATATGCTCACATCCATATCCATAATATATACACCATATAGTCACATTATTATGTTGTGATATAAACTCAAGAGAACGAAAGAAAGCCTCACACACTCTTGCTCAGATGCTATCATTTTATTCAACTTGATATAAGCTCAAACCTATAGGCCTATTCCTCACAATATTCTGTTGAAATTAAATTCTGTGAAAGCTGGCACCAATGTACATTATTGGCCATGCACCCTCTATAAGCTTTTAATCCTGGGAAACAAATAGGCATTTGTGTACCCTCTCTTGGAGGAATGGATTATGTGTAGATTATCAGTGCCAACCAGCATATGATTTTAACAGAGATTATGCCTGCTGTACAGATGTTTAATACAGCAAAGAGTGATATTTGAGTTTTTGGCACCACACACTACATCAAAGTACTACAGTGGGTGTGCTATAATGTGTTAGAATATGCGGGTATTAGGGATTTTAGTCTTTGTGATTCTTGCCCCTAAATTGTGGGTGCTTAAAGTTTAATTTTACAGCTGCCACCCTTCTCCCCATTTCACTTTTATTTTCCTATTATTCTAGTCAACTCAACTGTGAATTGGCTCAAAATGTATTTCCATATTCCCCATAATTGCAGTGTTGTTAAAATAAGACTTTCATCGTTCTCATGGAAACCCATAAGTACACATCATGCTATGCAATTACTCAAAATATAAAGCCTGCTAATGGCAGAGTGGTGAAAATATCACAGTGTACTTCCATTTCCAAAATCCAAATGGGAAGTATTACATTTTGAATTGGCCACATGCATGCTCACGGACACATGGAAAAGCAGTTGACAGGAATGAAACACTAAGGTCCGTGGGTACATTCTGGACAGTTCCTGCCTTGGTGATATGCCTGTTTTCAATGATGCCATATTGGAGGTATGTGTGAGACTGAGAGTATGGCCAATTCACACTGCAGTGCGGCACGTTGGTAATACCAGCACTCTGCCTTTATCTGTTTACTGCGCCTCTCTCTTATCAAGTCTTTAATTACTTAATTATTCTTCATTAGGCTCAATTAAAATACAATGGACTCGCCGCAGCAAAAGTCAGGCAATGTCTGCTCCTTCACAGCAGTGTGTACAAAGCACAACAGAGGGAGGCTGCCATCATTGCCCTTCTCTATGTACTTTACATGAAAGCCTGGGTTCTCTTATTGTTATGCGAAGAGCAAAATATAACATTGACTCTCGTGAAATGTTCACGCTTCTCTCTGTCTTGTGAGGAATAGATTCACATACATGGCAATCAACGCATCTATACCAAACAAAATTGCTTTCAGAAATAGAAATCGTTTTCTTTTTCTATATTCATGCAAGTGATTTGTTGTGCAATGTCACCTTACTCAGTGGTAGCGGACCAGGTTTACATCAATGTGTTTTTTTTTCTCCCCCTCTCTCTGCCTCTGTCTAAATCAGTCAATTTATTTCCAAATTGCAAGTCGAGTGTAGGAGCAAGGGCTTTTTTCAGTGGTGGCGAAATATTAAATCAATGCACTCCTATATATCAAGATGGTTTAATTTTTTATTTGATATTGATGGGGATGAACCTGGCTTTTGAGTGTCATGAAGGACACACCGTTACAAATCCCAGGCCTTTATATTCATAGAACAAAGACAGTTGTGAAAAGTGAATGAGGTGGATTAATGGAGTCGAAGGATGCTTTGCAGTATAGGCCAGTCCTTGAGTGGCTTTACAGCTCCCCGTGCCAGACTCCATACTTTTATTTATTAGCATTTCAAGAAGGCCAGTCGCCACATGGCTAGGAATAATCCACTGGTAACAAATTACCATAGGATCAAATTTAAATCTTTGCTACCTTTATGATTACCCCCACCAAAAACATATATAGAAGTAATACAGTGAAAGTAAAACATTGTTGCAGTGTTGTAGGCTACCTTATGAATGTTTCAGACTGAACCGATAATAGAATGGGGCCTATCAAAAAATCCATCTGAGGCGGTCACGAGTGACATATCTGTATGACAGTGGGGACAATTGGAGTTTTTCGCTATGCTGTGGTCTACATTTTAAGTGGGTAGGATCTGGTGGAGTCGACATCATTGGAAGGGTAATGCTTATCATAATCATCATCTGATGATGATGATGATGATGATGATGATGATGATGATATTGTTGATGTTGACGATGACAATGATCTCACTGTTCACTTGTCAGTCACGTTTTGTCTACTTTGTTAATCATTATTCAGTATTCATATATTCTTAGATTGCAAATTTTAGAAGAAAAGAAACAGATTTCCCATTTCAAATACAATTTTGTTACATCTGAATGCAAAAAAGAACAAAAGAGTATTTACTCACTTTTATTCCTCAGCATTTTCATGAATGAAATCCTGTGGAAATAAAATGAGTCATGTTTTGCTCTGTTTCACAGAGATAATTACAGCTGCTTGACCTATCGTTTTAAAGGTAAGCCATGGCTGATTGTATTTTCACAGAGCGAATTAACAATTGATTTGCTTTGTTTGACATATAGAGTTACTCAGGCGTGACCTGCATCTGTGTCATCCCCTTCTCTGAGTGTGTTAGCCCCTGTGTGTGCTGGGCTTCAGAGGAGCGCACCACAAGGGTGCGACCCGCTGCTGAAGTTCACCTCACACAACTTTGATCTGGACCAGCGGGAGGGAGATGGTTTTATTTAAGGTGTTTCAGCGTCTCTATGGCGATGTGCTGTGTGAGGTACACAGTGAAATTGCAGGTTTATTTACGCTATGGAGATGCTGGGTCTATGCCCTTTCTCATAGATACACACACACCATATGTTATCAATGACACACACATGCGCGCGCACACACACACACACACACACACACACACACACACACACACACACACACACACACACACACACACACACACACACACACACACACCTGCATCAGGCCTGTGCCCAAAGTAGCTGTAGTTGAAAGCTGCACCTCAGTGTGCCCATCATTTGGCAGGGCAAACATACCTGCAGGTACCTCTATCAGCCCAGCTTGTCTGTCTGGGCTGTCACAACACTGGTACTAAACAATCTCTCATCAAGTAATCTCCTCTCTTTTTGATTTGATGAAACCCGTCCACTTTGCCATTTTGGTAAAAAGTTGACAGACTGTGCACCCTCACCATGGTTCTGTACCTGCAGCTCTTTGGGCCTGCTGGTCCTAGTAAGTAGAGTTGGTGCTACAGATACACACTCTGTTCAAATGAACTACCCAATAATGCTGTATGCATGGGATTAGTGGATAGGTAGCCCACACCGCATGAAGCAAACCGTATGCATGCTGTGATGTTCCATGTGAGGTAAATACTATCAGTGTTATTGACATTAGAAGGTTTACTGCTTACATCTAAATGGATAGTGAAACATAACAGAAAAGTCTCACTAAATCAATTGAAGCTTAGACATTTTCTGATAGCAAGCAATATACAGCAATTAAATATAATTGTAAGCATCTTGGTAGGTAGAAGAACATTGAAAAGAGCTAGAGTATCAGCTGAATAGTGTTTCGTCACATTCATTCTGTATGCTGTGTTGCACGTTTCATCAAACACTTTGAGCATTTGTTGTTTTTGTGTGAGATGAGACCTTGAAATATGAATTAAAAAACAGCACAGAGCATATTTTGTTATTCAAAACAGAGGTCATCATCTGTTTTTACAGACGATACAGGGCATACACCATGATGAGTAACAAGACCTGCAGAATGCATCAGGGTGAGTGTTCAGTCGCCTCCTCTTTCTCAAACACTCTCTGACCGTTGGGTTCAAAAGTTTAGATGGTCTGTAATGTCGGCATGGCAAGCGTTTTACAGCTGAAATTAGGAAACAGTTCATCGCATTTGTGCTCCATCTGAGCACTTCTATTTAAAGTAGTAGACAGATAAACAGCTGCCTCTCTCTGTTGTGTGTGCCAGGCACCTTGAATGCCCTTAACCGCTACTAATAGGAGATAATGATTAGTGCTCTGCGGAAAAAAAGATAGATTCCTTTTTGAATTATTAACAAGTTAACTTTGTAGGGGAGGCACTTTATCCCTGAGGACAAACAACCCAAATGTTTGCAAAATATAATTAAGCCGAGGCATCTTTAAATGTCATTGCAGCCCGTGCCATGTTTCAAATTGTTCTGCATCAACAGAATTTAACGAGATGGCTAAGGAATCCATTTCCTGCAAGGATATGATAAGCCACACATACAGTGGAGCACTTTCATTGATTGCCAAAATAAAGCATTTTGTATGCAAATGGGGGAATGGAGTGGCTAAGCTGATTCAGCCTCATGGACACCAAATAATGGCCTTTACAATTAATACTTTCGCATGCTATCCATTGAAAATTTCATCTCCTATTTAATGGCTCTAAAACATTTACACATGCCTAAAAAAGCAGGGGAAAAATGTGCTGTGTTCCAATGGATTAATATGAAAGCCAACAAACAAATAAAAAGCCGCGCCGCCCTCCCTCCCTCCCTCGCTGCCTCGTATTATTGGTCCCTTTCCCGTTGTCTCATGCTCCTGCACATTTTGGATTAACTGATAATCTTTGAACATGAAGGAAGGTCTCCTAACCCCCCGGGGATGGGGTGTTGTGGGGGAGAGAGAAAGAGAGAGAGCGGGAGGATTGGAGCCTACTGCTGCATTGTTTGAATGTAATGTGCTTGTCTCGTACTTGTAAACACGTCTCTTTTTGTTGTGGTGATACAGACCCGCCCCCCCCCCCCCCCCGCCCCCCCCATCCAGGTTTTGTTTGTAATGAGACACACAGGTCTGTATAGATAAAGGGCCAGTCAGGGGTTTCAGCTAGGGTAGAGCACCATGGAGTAACAGCTATACTTGTCAAAGATGACTCAATAAAGCAGTCCAATGGAAACCCCTTCAGTAGAAGGTTGATGGGCGTGCAGTAGTACCTGACCTACCACTTGTCATCCATTAGTAAATATCCACAGGGCTGGACTGTTGAACCGCCTGGCCTCCTCTTTGTGCAACGTTGCGTCATGAAGGGAGGCTCTTCTGAGCGACCACTAAAACCTGTCTCTTGAAAAACCCTGAACTGAGCAAAAGTAGGTCTCAATGGATGTGGCAGGATTTTTCTCTGGGCTTGGCCTGTGTTTTGGAAGCTCTCCTCCAGAGCCTCTCTTTAGTCTGTTCAGCTCCCTGCACAAACATGTTTATGGCTCTGAAGAGTTCTTCAATCCACTGAGCAAGCCTGGGGTGGGATGTCATGTACTGTGAGCAGATATGATGGCAAAATTGGAACTAAACCTGTTAGTTGAATTGGGACATATGTGGACCCATGATATGAAGGAAAGCACTTAACCTCTCTCATGAATAACAAAGGAGGTGTGACTTTGTGATTGGGTCAACGAAACAGTGTGATGTTATATCGGGCTGCAGTAAGTGCAGTTAATCTTAGCATTGAATAGGGTGAGGTAAAAGCGAAGGTAATGATTCTGACAAGCCACGTTATGGTTGCGTCTAGATTATGACCCTCTTTTAGAGTGTGAAAGCTTTAGCCTTGAAACCTGTGTGCAAAATGTCACATGACTTTGGATCCATACTCTATTCTTCTGGAGAGTGAATATTAGATGTAACTGTGTGAGTGGGGTAAGTGTTTGATAGGAGGTGAAAAGGTTTACCAGTGTGTCATAACAGGTTTGGATTTGTGGTATAATCGTGTTTAGAGGGTTTAGTATTGAGGATGACATTAAGCTGGGCAGTGATGGCAATGTACAGGAGTGACACTAGGCTTACAGTATAGCTAGCTGAAATTTGACAATCATTTAAGTCTATTTTTTGTAATCAAATTCTCTGTTGTTCTCCCCTCTCCCTCACTATGGAACTTGTTTGGGATAGTAAAGCTCTTCATGTGAACATCTGAATAAAGAGCTCTCTCCTTTCTTCTCTCCTATCACTCATTCCCTGGTGATCATTACCAGGGGAGGCTTTAACCTCCATTTTCAATATGTTTATTGATTCATTCATTTCACAGAGGTCCATTTATGTTTTTAAAAGCCCTGCTTTCAGCCCCATGCTCCATTTTTATAGACTCAAGGCTCAGAGATGAAGCCATGAGGCTCTCATGTCTAACTTTGTACTGTCATCATGTTGATGTTTCACTGTCATCTTTACCAACAGAATGTTTTTTACTTTTTGTTGACTTTTTATTTACTTGGTTTATTGTTTCCCTCTACCCCCCAACCCACCCCCAAAGCCCCTGGCTTGTTCACAGTAACACCTCCAATATCCCCCCTTCTTCCATTTTGCACTTTCGTCCTTTATCCACCTCAACCTGCACACTGTTCTCAGGGATACCAACCCCACGTTGCGTTGAGTCAAGGGCAGCTGCAAAAGTGTTGACAGCAGCGTTTGAGGTAAATGAGAGAGCTGAGCCCCTTCACAGCAGCGTGGAGGCGGGGGAGGTAAGGATGGGGTGGGGGAGGAGACAGTGATGATAGAGCTGACCTCCTGATCGGGGGAGCGTCCGTGTGGAGCCTGGAGAGAGAGAATCCCCTCTCTGCTGTCCAGGCTGGAATTTAGTGCTTGAGAAGTGTTTAACTTTCTCAAATCCCAATTGCACTCAGCAGGGGGGGTCCTCTTTCTCTTTGCCCACAGGTTTAGTGGCTGCCCTTGTGCCCGGGGCTAGGGTGGGGGGGTGGAGGAGGAAGAGGGTGGATCGATAGGATGGTAGCTCCACTGTCAGACAGAGGTGAAGTTAAGCCAGGACAGAAAGAAAAGGAGGGAGAGAGATAGATAGAGGAGGCTCCTATAGATATCTGAGTAGGAATTATCCCTGACACCTGGGCTCTCAAGCTGCAACCTTTTAAGCACATGATTTGGGCTCACCTTTAGTTGTTGCGATCTAGAGCACATTCAGCAAATTCTGAGTATTGTTGTCTGCACACTGATGGCTTCTACAGCCCAAAGGCAAAGGCTTTGTATTCCAATGTTAGATATTTGTTGAGAGACACTATCATTGGTCATTTCCCATGCCAATATTGATTCTAGTAGTTGTTTGTATTCTGTTTCATATCATTTTTGTTTTACTATGATGTTTTTGAAAGATGGTAGAGGGAAATATTCTTTAGGTCCCTCAACCCAAACATAACAGTTAGAGATATTTTCTGTCCTGATGAACCGAAACAAAATTTAATTTTTACAACTGACTAAAAAGATAATGCGATTTGAAATAATCTCCCTGTGCATGCAGAACGGTGTCAATAAACACACGTTTAGAACAAATGTGGCAGCTTTCACCTCTGCAAAAATCCATAAAGTCTTTACTTGAAAGGAACAAACTTTTCAAGCTTTTATGTTTCACCTTATTTTCTGAGAGGCAAGACACTGCATTGGATTTGAAAAGGCTGGCTTTCAAAAGGTTGACATTTAACTATTGTAGATGGATAGAGGAGATGGGATACCCTAATGCAAAATTACTGTGTCAACCCGGTCCAGCCACAGTTGTTAATCCACAGTGTTGTGGAAATATTGATAAAAACAAAATGCACAGTGTATTTGCCCAACAAGGGACATAAATTTCCCTTTGATTGCTTGTCAAATAAGATTGTTCATCAAATTGCATTTTTTTGCTCAAGTTCCACCTTGGCTGGGCTTTTCTATTTCTGTATTCCAGCTGATCTGTGTAAGAGATCCTACCAAAGGCTATGTATATATCATAGGTTACACATGTCCCCAGAGTGACAACCTGGCTTTTAATCTACATATGCCTGCGTTAATTATACTTGACTTTACCATAGTCTTTGACCCATCCATTTCCTAGCCAATTGTGTATGCATGAGTGATTTTGTCTCAATCTGCTCTCTTGATGAGAGAGGCTGACGCCGTATGCCAGTGAGAATGGCTTGAAGTAATCTGAATCTTTGAGAAGCTTAATAAGGGAGAGCAAAGCCAGGGTCCCAGCAAGTTCACACAACCTCTGTGACACAGAGAGGAGCTTAATCAAAGATTGGTTACCCGCCTCCAGTTTTCGGTGGTGTGACTGAAGGTTCCATGATTGAGCCCCTTACTTTTTGAAGTTGAAGATATGAATCATAAGGATGACTTTCTCCTGCTCCACCAGAAATCCACAAAAATATATTGTTATATAAGGTACACTGATGAAATATACAAAGGCTGCACTGCAGGGAGTTCTGGGCCAGGCGGCTTTCATGTACTCATCAATTGGCTTATAAGAGCAATCATGTATGGGCCACTGTAGGGCTAAGCTTGGATACTGTACAGTATATGAAATCTGGGGTTGGGCAAGTGCCGCAAACAGTCTTCTGTGTGTTGTGAAGAGTACAAGTTATCAACTTCACAGAAAAAACAAAAATGCATTATCAAGACCTTACCAGACCTGCAACAACATACCATCATTAACACTCACATTGTAAGTGTGAGATACCCTTCAGCACAGTACAGTTACTGTAAAGTATGTCCAACCGGCTGTCTGAACTGTGTCTGTCCATTGATGTATCTGATTGGTTGTGTTGGCCTATGTTTTGGATTGTAGCTATGCAACTTGATTAGTTGGTTTGAACATATGTGTCGGTGAAAACAATCTCCTTCTGAAATGATTTGGAATCTGACAGGCTGTAAAGTGCCTGGTCTTTGGATGGTCTGAATGGGAGCGCAACAAAGCTAAGTAGTTAAAGGCTGTCCTCGGACATCTCCCCGCCCCCTTGCACTTGTTGAATAAAACATCTGTCTGAAAGCAGAAGACAATGGCAGACAGAGGGCTTGTGTTTGCACAGATGAAACCCTTTCTCCTCCTCCCGAG
Source organism: Argentina silus (assembly GCF_951799395.1). NCBI lineage: Eukaryota > Metazoa > Chordata > Actinopteri > Argentiniformes > Argentinidae > Argentina > Argentina silus. The sequence continues at coordinate 14,524,511 of NC_139656.1, read as the reverse complement.
CACCTGGGAGTTTAGCCTTGATGCATTTTACACCGGTCCGAGGCCTGCGTTGACAAGTTATCTGTGACCTGTGGAGAGAGCAGGAACGGCTGCGGTGAAAATCAATCTCCGCCTCTCCTTTCGCCTTGAATACCAGCAGAGCAAACAAACAGGCCTAAACAATACGATATATACCACATATCAATTACACTAAATGCCTCAGTATCTATACTTCACTGTCCCAGGCACACAGTGGTTACAAGGCACACACGCTGCTGCCACACGATAATGGCGCTGCATTGTTCCTCACCATCTGGAGGACTGATAAGGCTTGCCTGTGCATAGTTGATAATAAGAACAGGCAGAGGAAAAACCCAGTGTTAAACATTTCCTTGGCCCATGAAAAGGTTCCATTAAGTCCACTGACCCCAATTGAATATTAATGAGCTAATTAACAGATTTATTGTTCTACGCAATTTCTGGAGGGGCAATTTTTTTCAAGTGCTATTATTTTTTCTAATTATTTTCTGCACTTTGTATAATTGAATCTTTGTAGCTGCCAGCATCCTGAGCGTGCCTTGGCAACTGGAAAAGGCAAGTGTTTTTTTCTCCCTTTAGTTTTCTGCAAACAACAACAGAAACAAAACAATGTTTTCTTCGATGGCAATGTGTTTGTTATTAGGATTTCTCCCCACGCCTTCATCAACAGGGCTCAACCCCCAAATATTTAATTTGAAAGGGCTACTATACAGTAGTATTATTTAGAAATACAGTATAGGCTACAGGGTGAGGTATGTTGAGGTATTGGATTACAAAACAGCAATCAACTACAGTAGGTTACAGACAACTGCGTTACATGGAGGACTTGAAAATGGTTGAAATGGCCAATGACAGCTGGGCTTGATAGATAGCATAACCAGCTGATGAAGAGGATACACCGAGGCACCGTTCTCAGCTGAAAACTGCAGCTACTAAAGAAAGATGAGGATGTTGTTATGGTAACCTTGAAAGGGCTGAATGCAATTAAACATGTGTATGATGAATTCATAGGATAATTGAGAGAGTGGAGTGTTTGGTTTCCCTTTATGTTAAGTGTTGCTAGAACAATGTATTTGCATTATAAAGTGGGCAAGGACAATGCAACTAAGGTGTAGGTACACACTGTTACATAATGCAACTGTGAACAAGTGTGGAAGTTTATATAGAAAAAGACGCATTGAATTTTGTACTGTTCTTGCACTAAATCAGCAAACAAACTCATATTGTCAAGACCTCACTCACTCACTCACTCTCACTCCCCTCACACAATATCACTCCAGATAGGATATTACAAGTCTGTAAGCACATCTTTGGAATATCTCAAGCTGCAAACAGCTACAGCATAACAGTTGTAAGTATTATACTGTACATACGGTACTGTAACAACATATATACCTTTACTGTAATTACCTGTGTAGTTATGTGACAATATACTATCAAGGTGCAATAGTAGGTGTAGATGGTGCAGTGACTCTTTCACTGTGGTAGGTGGGACAGCCTTGTTAGTTACAGTATAATATTTCTCACTATTTTGAAGTACAGAGTCATGAACTGTTGGGCCCTCCCATCCCTCTGGGGAATACCAATGTATCAGTTTTATCTTCTCAACAAGCCTCTCCACCTTTCCAGTGAGACAAGCAATGAATAAATTGCACAAGGTACATGTATTTAAGATAACTTGCTTTACATATTATCATAGCGGCCTAAATATTTCCAAATAGGTATATCAAGTTCAAAGTTATGCTTGTCCCCTGGTAATGTATAGACTGAGGTACTACAGTGATTTAAGGCATTGAAGAGACCACAGCCTTAGATATGTATTGCAACCTCAGTCTTTGAGACATGTGAGACTACCTGACTGAGAGATACAGTACAGTCTGGAAGAAAATGGCAGAATTGAACATGGTTGGAAACAATGGGGGGAGTCCTCTTGTGTTTTATGATGGTGTAATGGGCAATTGTCAATTTGGACATGGGGCTGAATTTCAATCAGCCTGTTTAGGACAGGAAATTGGAATTATCCTAGCACTGAAAAGTGCACATCCGTTTGAAAGCCATGATTAAGGAGTGGTGGGGGGCATTGCGATAACCTTTTCGATAACTGAAATGTAATTATTATTACATTTTTGCTATCTGCAAGTTTACCTAATGTCTGAAATCCAATTCCAGCCAAATAAAAGCATCAATTTCTTTTGGTTACTTCCACCAATATAACTTAGAGTAATGAACTCATTTTGCTGTTGTATGGAAATTTGGTCTCATTACAATAATTTAGCTTGATACACCAGCCACCCGATATTAAGAGCAAGGCCCTACAGTCATAGACTGGGTTATTATGCTATACATCACAAAGTGCATTAGGCTCATAAAACCTGTCAACAAAAAGGTTGGAAAGTTTCTGCACGTGGCCCAGCAGGTTAATATATTTCCTCCAAAGGCTGAATAGCAAATGGCTCAGCTATATTACAGATGAAGAGAAACCAATTTTCTGCTAGTTGGGGATTTTCAACATTCTGTGTTTTGCCACCATGTAGACACACTGACTATCCTTAACACACAGAGGCCTTTCCTATCACAATAACTATTTTAGTCAGTTGTAGGTTCTATATTGGACCTGGGGTCTCTGTTTATGAAGTTGAGTTCTATATTCAGATTCTGTGGGCAATTTGGGAAACCTCATAACAGAATGTAGCAAGCCCTGCTATTACTGGATATCTTTTCATAAACACACAGAAAGAGAATCAAATTAAATCAAATCCAGGCTTTGCAATGTTCTGTCATTCTGATATGTATACTACAGTTCACTCAACCTCATCTGCTTCCTGAAAAAACCTACTGTAGGTCTACTACAATGTGTTTGTTTGCATGTCTCCAATGACCACAATCTACACATACTGTACATTCTGTAGTGATTGGGTGATGCAACTATCTTAATCTCAAACCTAATCTTAAACCTACATACATATTTGAATATATCTAAATCAGAGTCATTTAACCACAACTTGTTGTAAGTGAATGATTGTAAGATCTGATCTCACACAAACAGATGCCACTCTTCAATAGAAAACATAATGCAGTATTATTTTAATTGCTTCATTTCCATGTAGCAAGCTGCTCTCTTCTTGACAGTTTGTCGTATATCTTTAGGGAACGTGCAATGCATCTGCTGCTGACGTGAGAGATCCCTTGAAGGAAAGCGTCAATAGATTTAGCCATAATTGCCATAGGACTCGCATGGCTGGGGAGTGAGCAGTGCAGCTCACACTTATAAAGAATGAACTAAAGCAAGCAACTCAGCCAGTCAGGTTTTGAGACAAAGCAACAAAGTGTGGTAATTGTTTTGTGAGCTGCATGTCAGCATGAATGTGTGATGCTGAAAGGGGCTTCTTTATTTTCGCACAGTGCTTTTAGCCGTCAAAAGTGATTCTGAAATGGCTAGATGCTTCTTGAGGAAGGTAATCTTTGGTAACAATCAATTACAATACATTTCCTCTTTTGTTTGGGCCCTAATAGCTCCACTCTCTGCGCATTGCGAGGCCTGCCGAAGTAAATATACACTATTTTCCTTTTAAATGTCCTATAATATGCATGGAGAACATAGAAACACACTAAGATGGAGGGCTTTAGCATCAAAGTCGAAATGGCAATTCAGCAGAGAGTTTCTTCTCAGTCAGAGAAACGAGGATGGAGCAGTTTGTGGTTTGCCTCCCATTATCCAGATTGAATTACTGTGTTGTACTTTTTAGGACATCTGTTCTGGTTTAAGTAATATTTCCAAGTCGATCATGTTTTGTGTGTGGAGAGTGCTGCTTTGATGGGTTGGAGGCTCGTTTTAGTAGAAAACAAAATGGTGGTCTGGGCTGTCGTGTCATGTTGCTCTGTATTGGCATGTTGACCTGCAATGGTCAAGGCAGTAGGACGTTGGCAGGAAGTTGTCCAGCTTATATGCTTGATGTTAGTTGCTGATATGACTGGTTGGTGTTATAATTACCACACACCATTTACCATTCTTTGAAGAACATTGGTCAACAGAATAGCTTTGATTGGCTAAAGAAAGCACTTCAGTACCAACTGCTACAGTGTGTCAGACTACAAATCTTCATTACTGTACTTGATGCTGTGGTACATACATTTAGCTGGGTTTGTAACAGCGTCAATGGCTGGAATGCTACAGCTCGTTTGAATGATAAGCATTTGGATTGCCTTGGCTGAAGCACATGGCTCGTCCCATTTGTTCCCAGAATCACAAGGCCACAGAGTTTTGGCACAAGTGAGAATGTTAATAATAGCAGAGAGAGAGAGAGAGAGAGAGAGAGAGAGAGAGAGAGAGAGAGAGAGAGAGAGAGAGAGAGAGAGAGAGAGAGAGAGAAAGAGAGAGAGACAGAGACAGACAGAGAGAGAGAGACTGCCTGTGGAATGCATCAAACATAAATTATACATTTCCAATGTTTTCCACACACTATATTAAATTCCATAATTCTGAGGGACTGTGGTTTGTCCTCAGCTAGTTTGCTACAGTAGTCTGTATCTCAGGACTGTAATCTGTAGAGATGGAGCTCTGAGTGATGTGGTTCACTCAGAGGCCCCTGTTTAAGAGCACAAGGGCTCATATTGGATTGTATTATGAAAATATTATTCAAATGCCAGTGTGTGTCTGAAAGCAGCATGTGGGCCATTATTGCTTTATTATTATTTGTTTATTTTTGAATTACTCTTGGAAATGAGTTTACATGCATTTACTTGTGTTAGAATACTTCCATGGGAAAAATGTGTGGGCATGCTTTCAAGCACATGGTATGAGTACTGTATATCAGTCATCCACATTAGATATAAACATAAAACCTAAATGAATAGATACATCGTATATTAGTAATTAAGTAGTCAGTAAGCTATCATCTCTAAATCCAATGAAACAACTTGACCATGCATTGAGGCTTGCTTGTTACAGTGGTTTACACATGATGGTACAGTATACTATGTGTAGCAAGAAAGGTTATTAGAGATCTTGTAATCAGTACTCTTAGTAAATTTTTTTGTCTCATCATATTTTCTCTTCCTCAGCTGAAATGCTGACACCATACAGCTCAATTTGTAAAGACTGTAGTACACAGGCAGAGGACTCAAATGCACGACTCGGAGACAAAACTTAAATCCAATAGAATAATCTTTACTTTCAAAAAGGTTCGGTACACAGGTAGGCAGTCAATGGGTAGACAGATAATCCGATAAGGGATAGGCAAAAAGGCAAAGTCAGAAAACCAATTATAGATCAAAAACCAGGAATACTTAACACTAGGAAAATAGCTGGGACGTATGACACAAAGGTACTATGACGAACTGGCACAGAGACAGGGGAACCCACAGACTAAATACACAGGGAAGGATGATGAGAAACAGGTGAAGCCAATCAGGGCGATGTAGACAATCACACAGGCGGGGTAGACAATCACACAGGCGGGAAAGACACAAGGGCAGGTAGTGAAGTGTCTGAAACGAGAGACAAGGTGAGGAACACAAAAATAAACAGGAAACAATAAATTAATGAGATGAAACAAAGACAAACATAAACTAAGAAGCAGGGCGAGACGTTACACAATTTAGGTCTGTCAGAGAGCTTTTAAATTTCAGTGATCCACAGTGCTGGTGCGGAGATAGAGGTGCAAGGCTGTAGGGGACAAACCATTTCCCTCCCGGCAAAAAGACTCTCCAGTACAACCTCTCCCTAGCCCGGCCACCCTCGCACTGTCACCCAGTCCCACTATTGAATTGAATGGTCCACAGATTACTCAATTATTTCTATATACCAGCATTCCATGGAGGACTAAAGGCCCATTATTGGAGTGACTGAGACCGTAGGAACTTATTACATGTGTGACCTTTTAAAGCCTTTTGCCGTGATGGATCTCAGGTGAGAATTTACTGGAATCAATTTTTATCTGAAGGCTGGATGCTTGCTCACCGTGCTGCTCTCGGCCCCTGTGTGAAACATTCACTTTATGAAAAAAGAGAGAGAGAGAGAAAGGCCCCCAGACTGCAGCAGGAGATGGGCAGGCTTATAAAGCAGGCAGAATGCCTTTGTGTCCTTTCCTCCCAAATTAAAGAGACTTTGAAACAGAGGGCTGGGGGCGGGGGGGAGTATTGTGCTTAATCAAGGTAGAAATACAAAGAGCGAGCCAGTTCCCCAAAGGTTCACATCAAAAGGTGCATCCCACTTTGTGAGCTATTTAATCAGTTAAAACGCAGATGGCAGTCTGCCGCAATTAATTAATCATATATGAGGAGGCATCCTGTACCTGCTAGCTAAAAGTATGTCAGTGCTACAGAGATCTCATTTGGATTTCATTGTAGCTACCTGCCACCAGAATAATGGCTGAAATGAGAGAGAGAGAGAGAGAGAGAGAGAGAGAGAGAGAGAGAGAAAAAGCTACTGGACAAAGTGTGTCCTAAACTTTGAAGTGTAGGTGTTGTTGCTCACTGACAGCCTCTTCACTGACTTGGCACTCTTTCAACAATCTAACTCAGGCTCAGGGTGTACAGTATGTGTTGAATTGTGTTTGGGGTTGAATTCTCATAGGTTGTATACCTGGGGGTATATAAACGGTGAGATATGCATATTGCGTGCATGTCTTTATAGAAATGAAAGGCACATCTGCTTCAAAGAGAACATTACTTTATAATTAGCTTTTAAGTTTCACTGACGGCAAAAACATCAATGCGAGCTGCCTGTCAACATAGTTTGGCGTCATGAGTTTGTGATAGCTTTTCAAGGTGCCGAGCGCTTTCGAGGGGAAAAGGAGACTCACAAATGAAAGATACAGCCTTGGCAACGCTACCCTAAAAGTGTTTGTTGAGGTTTGTGTTGACCTGTTTTCCTCAAATAGACCTACTCTCTCTGAGAGGTGAGGGTAGACAGACAGCCACCCCCATTATAAAGCCATTGAGATCCTTTCACTGGTGTTGTTAGGTTATGGAATAGCAGACTCGACCTATGACCCCTTGCATACCTCACTTTGTTGGTCACTCTCTGAGGGCAGTATTCTCTACCTCCTCATCCATATGTGACTCCAGGTGATATTTGGGGTCCTTGGTAAGTGGATCAGCTCATGATGCTTCCCTCTGCCCAAGAATACAGTCCCGGCCTTATGTCTATGTGCCATGGGTTTGCGCAGCATGTACAGCTCAGGTAATCGTACAACTTTGGAAAGTGTTGTCACCTTGTAAACATAATTAAATTTCCAGGAAAGCCGCATGAAGCATGTTTAAAGGATTATTAAAGAAGAGGGGTATGAATGTGAGCAGGGGGCCCGGGCAAGGAGGTGTGTTGTTAAACTGTGCAGCTGTGTGGGGCAGTAGGGCCCTGAGGCCTAGACTGTAGACCTGTGGCCTCCACCCAGCTATCCATGGACTGCCCCAGGGTGGCCCTGACTCTTTCTCACCAGACACACACACACACACACACACACACACAAACACACACACACGCATGCACGCATGCACGCGCACACACACACACACACACACACACACACACACACACACACAGACATCCATGAAATGGATTTAAAGAGGTTATTATATATTATATTTAAGGGTCCCAACTTAGGTCAGAGGCATACAGTATAGCATGTTCATGTAGCCCATAGAGAGCCAAGTCAGCGTCCTTCGTCTCTCTCTCTGAAGTGCCATGAGACACTCTCCAACCTGCAGATGGTGCTGTTTTAATATGTATGGCTGCACAGCATTATTCTTTTGACACTGTTTTATTATTCCTGTTCACTGTTCCATGTTGTATTCATCTTATCTTAACAGTCTTGTGTCTGACAACTGAGGATATTGACTATACGTGTAGTGCTACTCTAAATAAATAGATGTTTCACAAACATTGTTGGGAATTTTCTTTTTCTACTTTTTGAAATGGTTGCATCCTCTGTCAGGCCTCTGTGACTCAGTCATTGCCTTAAAGTGTACTGTGTATGTATGTCTCATGCTCCTATTCGATACCAATATGACTAAAACATCAGCAAAGTAAAGGCCCTGGAGTCTTATCTCTGCAGGAGGAGTGCCTCTGCTGTAGTGTAACTCAGAACTCATATTTTGTGTAGCTGAAATTTGATTGAGCACATCATTTGTGCTTTAGTTAAGTATGGCTGTGGTTAAATGAATGTTGCATCAAAGCTGTGCTCAGTCAATCATCAGAAACCAGCATGCAATTACTCTGTCTGTACTTATTCACACAGACTGAGAGAGCCAGACACACACACACACACACACACACACACACACACACACACACACACACACACACACACACACACACACACACACACACACACACCTCTCATACACACTGGCTGAGCCATCTCAGACACAGGAGAAGAGACTCCATGCCCCAGCTCTCTCAAGGCTATACAGTAACCTCTTAGTCCTGGGCTCACATCCATCTGTGGACATCTTACCAGTGGTAAAAGCAGGAGGAGGCTGAATGAAAACACAGAGGGACTCAATCAACAATAATATATGCACTCTGTCTGGATCCATTCTCTATACTCAACAAGGTGATGTGCTCTCTCTCTCCCTCTCTCCCTCTCTCTCTCATCCTCCTTTCTTTACAAGAAGAGAAAATTGCATCTAATGAAATCCAATTTTATATTTCATTCTGAGAACCACAATAAACAGAGAACAAGCGGTAAATAAGCTTTTCAAAAAGCTGATTACCAAAGCAATTTATTGCCAAGTCCAGGGCCGTGGCAAAGCAGAGACAGGGAGTGGGGAGTGTGTGTGGGGAGGTGGGTGGGATTGGGCGGGAGGGGGGGGGGGGCAGGGGGTCCAAATCTCCCTCCAGCTTTTTGCCTGCCATGTTATTAGCTGGGGCTGTTTTGTGAGAAGGCAATCTGATCAACTTATTTTACTATATAATGCCCCCATCTTCTAGTGAAAATGGTTAAAGAAGGGATTGGGATTGAGGTCATCTCTGCAACCATTAGTGTGGTAAATGAAGTGGAATTCAAGGCTGCTCCATTACCAAGGTTCTATTCTCATTGTTGGGGTCTGTTTTCCACACAACAGAGGCTCTGCACCTCAAGGCTGATTACAGTAATGACATTTTCCCAACCACAATAGTGCCGATGTTCCCGATTGGAATACATAGGCACCTCAGTGTCCGACAATGAATAACGTTCACCTGTCCCCCTGGCCCCGCAGTACAAAGGTTCCCTCCTGAGGGCTCGGACTGATTGTCTCCCCATTACTGCTGTATCATATTATTATGTTGCGCTCATTTGCCAGAATACAAAACAATGATTTGATTTAGCATTGTTAGTCTTGTTTGTCTTGTTTGTCTTGCGATGTCGTCCAGCTATTCAGAAATATCCCATGTATTGCTAGTCAGGAAAAATGTCTAATATTGTGACAAAGTGAGCTCAATACATGTATGTATATATGTATGTGTTTCTTTAAATTAACTGAAAACATAAACTTTTTTATTTTCATTTCTCATCAACATCACACAGATCCTGCAGTGACCTCCAAAGGAAGGTAGCAAATGAGCAAGAAGTGAGTGTCTGCATAATGTTTGTGAAAATAAATTGAGTCAGTAATGCCATAGGAGAAATTGCAATGTGCGGATTATTCACAGTTATATAATGTGGAGGAGAAAACCAGGCGCTTCTCATTTTGGTCACTTATCCCTCATTGTAAAGGTCTGTATATTTCATTGCTGGTGCAGCAGCTTAAAGGATACATTTCAAAGCAGCAAATAAAAATTGGCTAAACTTCCAAAATTAGCACTTCAAAGTCAAACATGATTTGCAGCGAGGGAAGGGGTGGAAGCAGTGTGACTGTGAAAGTGTATGTGTGTTTGTCAAAGTGTGTGAGTGTGTGCGTGTGTGTATGTGTGTGTGTGTGTGTGTGTGTGTGTGTATGTGTGTGTGTGCGTACGTGTGTGTGTATGTGTGTGTATGTGTGTGTGGCGAGGCTGATGTACAGAACTCTGAATGTAGACCTTAGAACCAATTTCTAGGCAAATTGGTTTCATTTAAGAATAAGATCACAGAATAAGCAAACCTCTATCATGGCAAGTTTATGCATTTGTAGCCATTTATTTTCAGTTTTATATGCATGTTTTGGCACTGGCTGTTCGTAGGTAGAAGGTTACTGTAGCTGCAATATACTGTAGCCTATGCTACTACAGTACATAGGCCTAGTGTTTCCATTCAAATGTTTCAATCTACCTGTCATTACTGGATGTAAAGATTTGCTGTTGATTATTTTTTATTTATGTACATATGTGAACTTTAAACCCCTGTTTGTGAGGACACATAAAAAAAAGGTTTATATTTGGTGCTGTTTCAATGTTCATTTTCAAGGTATTACACATTGAAGTGTCCATATTGATTAGACATGTACATAGAAAATTTACAAGAAATACATATTGATGTAAGACACTAGAGTATTTTGAATGCACTCTTGCAGTAATCCAAAAACAATGCACTCAATGTGCTCATTGACTACTAGACCTGCTACAACATCCCTGTGTATACTGTATGTATGAGCCAGTTGCTGCACTCATCAGATTGGGACAAACACACACAGCACATAGCTATAGGCCTACAGAAGTTGCCTATGAAGCATCAGGTCTCTGGGCTCTGTGTTTCTATGCTGATCCATTACAGCCTGTGGAATGAGATGTCTATCAGAGGGTTGATGCTGATGTCAGATCATTCGGGAAATGTAGTCCAGTGAGGCTTTGGGAATTAACGGCAGACTTCCAGGCCTCCATTGCAGTATGAGGCCTCACCCCTAGGAGCTCCACTGTAGTATGAAGCCTCACCCATACTGACTTCACTGCATTGACCTTGCACACTGGTTACATGGAAGGACAGGCTATGCCACTCTGTCCAAACTCTGTGCCGATATGCTGCACACACATGAGACTAACCATGCTAATGATTGCAGTGGCCACAACATGTTTTGTGAATATGAACAAAATATGAGAAAATGCATGTATGGAACAAACTTTGCTCTTATGATTTAATGGCTCTTTAGGGGCTCTAATAGAAACTATGAGTAGCTCTGGATGAGATAATGTAGAATATAGTGTAGGAGTAGGTGGACTGAAGTGAGGCAGGTACTGAGCTGGAGTGAAGGGCATTTCTTTAACACCCCCTCGTGTGCAGCACATGACACAAGCCAAGTTAATTAAGCAGATGCCATAATGCAGGAATCAGGAACACAGTAGAGGCTGGACAATTCACAAACTGGAGTCATAACTGCTCAACATTTGGTGCTTAAGAACTTCTCCACCAATGTAGGCAGATGGGAGTGCGGACCTGCAGTGTGTGTGTGTGTGTGTGTGTGTGTGTGTGTGTGTGTGTGTGTGTGTTTGAGGCTGCAGCTGGGGATACAGTGTTGCCTGGTGAGGTCTTTTCCTCATTATTTTTCCAGAAAATGAGCAATCAGCCGTCTTGCACAGAGCCTGATTGTCTCCCTCTGTAAATCAATCCAGGAGCTGCAATTAAAAGGTACTCTTATGTGGTGTAATTGATGTCTCGCTAATCCTTTATTTGCACACCTGCCGGTGAGTCTGAATTTTTAATGAATTTCTAATTAATGCACATTGCACACTTGATTTATTTGTTAGCAAATTATGTTGCTGGTCTGCTTCCTGCTGGAATAAAGTACCTCCAGAATGTCACACTTTGCCCAGAAACGGAGGTACACCCGCACAACTGAGAAGGAAATTGAAAGACAGGGTATGCTGAATAGGAGTTGTGTGCGTCCTGCATAAAACTGAAAGGTCAGTTTACATGTGTTCCCCACGTGCAGCTGTAAATGCCACAGCCATGCAGGTGGAGAAACATTAAAAGTTTATGATGATTTGGCAATTGTTCCGTGCCTTTCCCATAACCTTGACAGACAGTCCCATTCACACGTTGGCTGGGACACAGTCAGCCTCCTGTACACCCCAACACAAGTCCCTCTGTGTGTGTGTGTGTGTGTGTGTGTGTGTGTGTGTGTGTGTGTGTGTGTGTGTGTGTGTGTGTGTGTGTGTGTGTGTGTGTGTGTGTGTGGCCACCTGTAAAAACCTCCACTATGTTAATTACTGCTATTAGAAACTTTACCCCATTTATTATGATTACATTAATTGCTTCATTTGGATTTTTGCACCAAACACCCCTGGTGTGTGTGTGTGTGTGTGTGTGTGTGTGTGTGTGTGTGTGTGTGTGTGTGTGTGTGTGTGTGTGTTTAGTGTAAGCTGGATATGTTGAGTATTGGGCTGGGTCTCCATGTGCTGTGGTGGTAGAGGAACAAGCTACATAACATGTTCCAGACACATTGTTAAGTCCCACACAGAGACAAGGCCAGTGTTCCACTGCTACCAAAACATGTGATGTCATCGTGCCTCAATAATCCTAGGCGAATGACTGAGGGCTGGACTTCAACACTCTAAAGCAGTGTCTCTTATCTGCTTCTGAATGCAACACAGTTGGAATGTTGGCCTATAGTACAAACAAGTATGATATTGTCATTTATTTTGAGAGAGCCTTTACAGCGTAACATTCTGAACAACACTCATGTTTGTTCTCCTTAATTACTTGGTGTCCTTTCAACTTTTGAAAAACATAGTTGTAAAAGTTTTGCGGTGAGCAACATGAAAGGGTCCTTTTAGAGAAACTTAGAATAGGAACTCGTTTTATATTTCTTTTTGTTACCTAAAGTGTTAGCCCATGCCTAAATGAAATTTCACTATGCTCAAAGACCCCAACTGGTTTCCTCACAAATGTTGCTCTGGATGAATGAAGCTAATTGCTTTAAATGGCAGAAACTCTGCAAAGCAGGTCTCCTGTGGCTCAGATCCCATAGAAACAAGAATTACCACCAACAGATGAAAATCAAAAGTAGTACGACAAAGGATTGTGTCACCTAAGTAGCAATCCCTTAATTGCAGTGCCTTTGTACTGTACATAAAAGCTATTCAGATCTGTGGAATATGTTTTAACTCTTTTATTGCACATATTCTCAAGCATTGGTTGGTGATTTACTCATAATTCTCTCTTAAAGTGGTAGTGTGAAATGTGAGTTCTCATATGATAAATGTTATCCTATGGAATAGTCTCACATGTTAGGTTACTTTCATACATCTATAGTAATACTGTAGGTCTAAAAGTAACCTTATTTGCTGATCATCAATAATCAATAAACAGATTGATTATGCTCACAGTATACAAACTATCCCATGTAATTAGTTATTGATTAAACAAAGTCATGTCAATATTTGAATAGTTAGCTTGAATGGGGTTTTACTGTCCTAAATGTTATTTTACATTTGAAACATAGACATTACTTGACCTTATACCTCATTACCTCTCAAAGAAATAGAGTCTTTGTCTGCCTAAGTAAGATATTCCAGCTCTATATACTAGTTAGAATGAACTCAAACTCAATGAGCTTTTATTATCTATCTAATTTGTTATTTGCTGGTGCATTTCATTTCCGAGCCAATTCACACTCATAATCAGATGGCAATTAGTGAGGCATGAATCACAGAGAGCAGCAGACTCTGCGTTCTCCTCCACAGCCTGCTTCTTTCATGACACCTGCACGCTCAGTACAACAACACAGTCTGCACAAGTCATTATTTTTATTCCAAATAAAATCTTATTTACTTCATTTAAAACAGCATTTCTAATTCCATCAGTACTCTTGCAAAATGTAATAAAACGTTGCTTTGTTTCATCATGTTTAAAAAAGAACTTCAAATATCTTTTTCATTTTTTTTTCTTGTAGCAAGGCCTTTTTTAATTCTTTATTTTATTTTTTTACAGCTCTGCGGTTTTGGAGAGATGATAATTACATATCAACACATGAGCCAGCCTACTCATACAACTTTGGTTTTGGTATAAGAGAACAAAAAAAACTCACTATGAACATTTAAGAATCTTTAATTCACACTAGTAATAAAATTGCATTACATTTCATAAAATAAATGTTCCAGTTTATATATACAGAGAAAACAGACTGTACATACCCTCCAAGGAACCGTTTCCCGAAAGGGGAAAGAAAAAAAAGAAAAAAGAAAAAACCAAAACAAACATCACAAAAACATACAAGCAATACAGTGCTCAGCTAAGCAGGCACAACTGTACATCAAAACTTGTAACTGCTCAGTGTTGGGGTGGGGAGGGGGCAAAAAGTAGTACATTTACAATAGAGTCCTTAGGGACCGATAAAGGGGTTTTTAAAAAGTATTGCAGGCAAGCAGACAGACGCTCTTCTCTCTCTTCCTTTCCAAGTGCAGCAGCAACAGAACATCCATGGTGTGTGTGTGTGTGTGTGTGTGTGTGTGTGTATGTGTGTGTGTGTGTATGTGTGTGTGTGTGTATGTGTGTGTGTATGTGTATGTGTGTGTGCGTGCATGCGTGCGTGCGTGTGTGTGTGTGTGTGTGTGTGTGGGCCGCGGGTTGCTAGCTGCCATCACCGTCACCGGGCACGGCTATTGAACCTGCGTCTCAAAGCTGCCATTCAGCTGGCCCTCCTCATAGTCCATCTGACACAGAATCATGTTGTTCTTTAGGAAAAACTTGTCCCCCACGCAAAACCTGCCAGGGAAGAACAACACAAAGGCAAAAGCATTAATAAACAAGACAAAGGAGATGACACCTGACAGCATGACAGAGGTATTTGTTATTAGTGTTGACTGGCTGATAATGGTAGTGTTGCTCTGGGAGAGCGTGGCTGGCGATTGAGATCAGCAGTTAAAGGTTGCCATTGCTGCTCTCTGGGCTTTGATTGTGCACGTTTAGCTGCGTTGCTAGCGACCAGCGCTAATGCCATTGTTTCTAGTGTGTGATTCAAAGCCCCTTTCTGATGGTCGCCATGAAGGTGTGGCTTAAAAAAAAACCTATCATTTCAAAGCAATGCTGACAAGAGGACTGGCGCCCAATGAAAGCATACCCCACTGCCCCCCCTCCCCCCCACACACACACACACAACCCCCTCCCACCAAGGCCTGGCATTCAAAACCAGAGCCACACCAGTTTCCAAGGAAACCCTGCCACAGGGTGAGATTTCCATACGCCAGTTTGGTGCCAACGCGTAAGAATGTTTTTCCTCTAAATTCCTAGTAAATTGAGGGAAAAACACATAGCAGACAGCCCTACTGATGTCCTTTTAGACGGCAGTGTTTGTGTGTGACACAGACAAGGCTGAATGTGTGTGAAGATAAGAGGAGCGCCGATGGCACAGCTGCCTATCAGGCTGGGCCACACTAATGTGCCAGGCTGGCGGAGAGGGCACGGCTGTGACACCGCTGTGCCAGTAAAACCTGGCCCCATGTACCAACCCCTGGGGAGAGAATGGCATGGCTGCAGCCAGCATTCCCATACGCCAGGTGCTCACCATGGTTACTGAATCAACCCAGTGGAAGGTTAATGTCCTTATGTTTTATGTATGGAGAGGGTCAAAACGCCCCTGTGTAGTACAGCAGGATGAAGGTTGTCTGAGCATTGGGGTAACGTTATGGGAATATTAGAATATATTGTGCATGTAAATACTGTAAGTCAGGGGTTGTTGGGAATCAGGTATATTTGCTTTGGTTCGTCTGGGCAGATAAGGTGTCTAGTCAACACTCCTGGACTCAATTTGATAATATAAGAAGAGAAGTTCTTTTTTTTGTTTTGCTATGACTGAATCCATTGAATTCATGCTTAGTGTTACTAAAACGGTAGTCTAGTAAAAATATCCACTGTATGGCAGTGGTGGTCAGTACTAAGGCCTACAACACTACAGTATGTGTGAGGCTCTAGCTTAGCACTTGTGACAGTGTTAGTGAGCATACTTAAAATGATGATCCCTCAAAAAAGCTTCCTTTGTCAAGTGCTTAATTCTACAGAGAGGCCGATGTCTGTGGAGTGGCCTCTAGGATTTCTGTTGCTGTGGCTTCGAGTCAACCTCTCTCTCAAATAAAGCATTCTAGGTTTGATCAGCCTTGGCACTGGTCTGGTAGCTGTATCACTTCTGATACATGAGATAATTTTGTTCCCCTCAATCTTATAATCCCAGTTCTAGTCACAAACACAAACAAGAACAAACTAACTGGTGGGGTCAGAATGGAAAATAATTAACAGAGCATTGCTAATGCAATGCAACAAATTGAGTGTGCTTTCAAAAACGGGAAGGCAGACAAAATCTGGATTTACATAGACTTGTCTGTGCTGAAACTCTGATGCCAGTACAGCACAGTTGCACCTTGAGCATTAGGCAGGGAGCTTTATCAATGGCTACTGTTTGAGCTAATGGCCATTTCAGAACAGCATTTGAAAAAGGCAATCTTGCAGCATAGTTGTGATCTCTCTCTCTCTCTCTCTCTCTCTCTCATTCTCTCTCTCTCATTCTCTCTCTCACTCTCTCTTTCTCTCACTCTCTCTCTCCCTCCCTCTCTGCTTACCTCTGGTTACAAAGCTGACAGGCAAAACAGTCCAAATGGTAAACATTATCTCTGGCTCTCATCACCATTTCAAAGGCTGGGATCAGTTTACTGCAGGCAGCGCAGTTCCCTGTTGTACCGAAGAGCCTGAAAGAGACAGAGGGAACATAGACAGAGATTAACGTACCTTCCTTAGCCTTGATGCAACAGAAGAGCTAACAAAAAGTAAAGACAGAATGAACGACAGAGAAAGCTAAAAAAGGAGGAAAAACATAGAAAAATCGGGAAAAACATCTCATGTAATACACATCTATCTTGGCACACACTTGGTATTTTTTGTTAATGAGGGTTACAAACCTAGATGTTAATTCTTTACTAATGATCTAATTAAAATGATCACATGGTTTTAATCCCCTTCTTCAAAGAGTTTCTCCTAGCACATTGCGAAAGCTATGAAAACAGGTCTGAGGCAACCAATTCAACTGTTGAAAGTTTTCTCCTTTTAAAACCAAAGTACCTAATGAGACTTGCTCCAACCAAAGCCAGCTGGATTTTACACAAGAGGCTAAATTCTATAATGTAGTCAAAAGTTCAAAAGATTCCTGTTGCAATGATATTGCTTCTATCCCCCCTTCTCTCTCTCACACACACTCTCTTTTTCTGTCTCTCTCTGTCTCATTCAGTGCCTGAGAGAAAGACGGGGAAACACAACCTTGAAGAGGTAACTAGATGTTCGCCAGAGCACAGAAGAGACACACAACTCAATGTAGATGCAGTTTGTTTAAGGTTATTAAATAGAACCCAAACCATCAAGGTCACAAATAGAGCAAGAGTGGTCCTGGTGTAGATCTCTCTTCTCTCCTCAAAGCAAAGCGAACTCAGCGCATTCGCCACCCAGTCAGATTTACATTTTCATTTTCCGAGCGCCTGCCCCTATGTTTAATTTGGAGATTTTGAATCACAGATAGACTTATATTCGACAGAAAAAGGATAGCTCCACACGGCTTTGCAAGAGGGGATCAGGCCATAGCAGATTGCCACTCCGACAGTATGTTAAACACTTTCCCAAGTTGTGGGCTCAGACAGAGAGAAGAAAAAGAGTCACAAAGTTGCTATCCAGCTCCTCCATATTAGTCTCTCTCGGTTGCTCTCCCCTTGTCACAGAAAACATCTATCCAGCAGACCCTGCTTCTAATTAGGGCACACTGCCCCAGAGGAGTGCTGTCTTATAGTGGGAGAAAGAAAGAGGGAGAGAGAGATGGAGAGAAAGAGATACACAGGATGTTAAACAGTGGCATTGTTAGAACTGGTTACTGTTCCAGTAAAAAGTGTTTATATAGACCTCTGGCACATGAGCATTCCACACCACCCTGGCCAGTTGCTGCTCCACACAGATCCACTTATTAAAATGATTGTTCACTTTATTGTAATCTACATTATTTCTTTCTTCTCTTTTTCAAACAAGGACAGAATAGTCCATGCTGTATTGATTCATTTAATCTTCTCTTATCCCAAAACTATCTAAAACAAAGCAGCATCTGTATCATCTAGTGCCAGCTAAACCATGCTGGACTCATCTCTATACAGTGCAATCTCCAACACTGAGTCCCATTCTGTTTGTGTGTGTGTGTGTGTGTGTGTGTGTGTGTGTGTGTGTGTGTGTGTGTGTGTGTGTGCTACCACAGCTGCTACGTCTGTCACATGATTATGCTACAATAGCTTCTGTATGCAGTGTCATGCTAAAGCAGCCCAGGTCCCAAGGGGACATGTTAGGGTTGTAAAGCCACCATTTAGGCATTGTTTATGTGTTACTCTGTGGTGTGGGTCATGGGCTCTGTGGCTAATGCTGGGACTGGAAGTGCACTGTGAGTAATGGAGCAAGACACAGTGCTGACTACAATGCAGAGAGAGACCTATAGACCTATAGATACCCTATAGGGTGAGGTCACAGCAGAGCAATGTTTACACAGACCAGCATGCATACAGTAGTATAGCACTGGGGAGAGAGGACTGGCCTTCCAGAATGACTGAGAATGCCCTGCATAATAGAGACACACAGACACCTCATCATAGACACACAATGTCATCAGAGGACAGGCTACTGTACTATGTGATAATGAGAGGAGAAGTAAGGGGAATACCAAAGGCTCATTTTTACTGATGTCTTTCCTGACAGACAACACAGGAGCGGACAGGGTAATGAGCATGCAGTCTCCAGCTAGCTAGCTAGGGTAATATAGAGGGCCCAGTGGCATACTGCTAGTAGACAGCTGGCTACGTGTGAATCCATTAGTTTACCTACTATGTCTCATCACACAACTTGATGCACTTATGATATAATTTACAATCAAAGTTAATAGTGGTTCTTCATACCACACAGTGCTATTTAGAAAAACCTCTTTCTCTTTTAATTACAAAATCGTAGACCGTTTTCTGCTGAATGCCCATATATTGTAATGACACATAGCTGATATTGTAAGAGTGCGGTGGCTCATGCAGTTCAATGTCCCTGGCCCATTTGGATTAAAAATAATCAATATTATCCTCAGAAGTGGTTAAACAAATTATTCTAACATGAATACGATTTTCCAGTTTGTCAGTTAAAATAGAGTGTGAATGCAGGATTTCTGGGAAACTGAGGGCACACCACATTGCTTTTCACTAGATACTGCAGCCACTCATGATTTGTTAAGAAGTCATCAGTTTTGTGGCAGGGTTTGAAGCACCGAAAGGGCCTAGCTTAAAATAGAGGCTTCAGTGGTTAATTTAAGTGGATTAGAGGGTTACAAATACTCATTTGGAAGGTCACCCACAAACTGTGAGACACAATGGCTTGGATTTTGAAGCTGTATAATGTGAGATAAAGTTAAATCAGCCATTACAATGGTGGGGCCATTTAGTGTGACTTTCCAGTGAGTTTGTTGAAGGACTTTCAGGTTTCTTATCCTCTGTCTTACCTGTGCTCTTTTTGTACTGTTTATCTAAATTGCTGACCTTGATTTTCAATCGAAATAAATATTACATTCAATGAATGGAGAGAAATGAAGCATGCCATATGGACATGCTAACCCTAAAAAAAACACTCAATGCCTCATACTGTAGAAGCAGATATTACTTCAAGAGAGAGAAAAACATTGTTTATACAGGAAGTCATTTTCTCCAAAAGATGTGGGTTGTTTGGAACAGAATTAAGCATTACACAGTTAAAAAGGCCCTCTTCCATTGTTCTACACCCTCTGTTATTGTGTGATTAGTGAGGATCTTTAGAGACAGGTGTGCCTTCTTTAGCTGTTTGAACCTGCTGCTTAGCGAACTTCAAACTCTCCACACGCCTACATCACCTGCCTGCATGTCTTTACTGCTTCCCTCACATAGCGCTTTAGCTTTAGCTCTTCATGTCTTCTACCAGATCTCTCAACTCTTTCCCCTGTTTTGTTTGTCAGATTTCATAGAAAGGAGAGCTATTAATGCATTCACAGTGTGTTGTGACCTTCCTCAACAGTTGCAAAGCTTCCTCCTGTATGGATTCAAAAATGCTGCCAGAAAATTGGGCTGTGTTTGACTGTGTAAGGAAAGCGAACAACAACTGTTTTATTTAACAGTTTAATCCCGGGGAGGAGGCGGGGGGTGAAACACATGATTATTTCCAAAGAGAAAATGTCAGCAACACATCTGTTTTTATTCCTGCTACTTTTTCTGTTGTTACTGGATATGTTATAATGTCCATTAGCTTGGGAAACAGTGCTTTTAAATTTCAATTAAAAGCCTTCCGCTTTGAAAAGTTGATGACTGATATCTTCCGCCTAATATAATTCAATAGTTAGAAAATGTCAGGCTTGGGGTCCAAGGCGATCAAAAGCATGACTGGCTTGTCAACCTTTTGTGGTGAGGTCGCCAGATCCTGAGCCCAAGACAAGAATGAAACGTCTAATTAATCTATTGTTCTCAGTGGTAATGAAAGAGTGTGGCAAAACTGCTAATGGAGGCGCAGCCTTCTCCACTGGGGAGAGAACTGAATGTCAAGTGGATTCAGAAACCTTGCGAGAGGTGAGGCTGTCGGGCCAGGCAGGATAGTGGAGGGGGAGAGCTGAGGGGGCTAATGGGGGAGGAGGGGGGAGTTTGGGAGAGGAGGAGGGTCGTTCAAGATGTTCCGGGTGCTCCTGAAGGACGAACCCAGACGGATCTCCCTATCATAATGAATGTGTGTATGGCAGAGCTCCAAACCCAGGGAAATATTACAGGAAGTGTGTGTCTGATCCACCTGCCATGTTTTTAATGAAACGCTAGCTGCTCTGTACAGGATTCTGAACCAGGATTCAGCTCCATTACAGAGTGGAGTGTTTGCCTCACCGTGTGGGTTGGGGGGGGGGGGGGGCGGGGGGGCAAAGAGAGGGTGCATCACACACTTTAAAAACACAGGGCTCTAAAACTGCCTCTTTTCCCAGCGAGAGGGAACATTTTTAATTTGTTGCATAATAGAATTCATCTCAAGCATCTCCAGCCATTAAGTGGCATGCATTTGTCTCAGGCTGAAGAGCAGACGAGTGTTCTGGATTTCATTAGGCCATCAGGGCTCAGGCAGAAACACAGAAAGCCCATCTCTCTCTCTCTCTCTCTCTCTCTCTCTCTCTCTCTCTCTCTCTCTCTCTCTCTCTCTCTCTCTCTCTCTCTCTCTCTCTTTCCTACTGTACTTGTCCCTCTCTCTCCATCTTGCTCTAGCCCGCCCCTCCCCTCACTTTCCTCTCCTCTATCCCCCCTGTCTCTCCCTCCTCCCTCACCTGTCCAGTACTTGCTGTGAGTTTGCTCTCTACGATGCTGTTCAGAGCAGCAGGCGGCTTATGGCCTCCACCATAGCAACACATTTTAATCAGAGCGCTGATGTCCATGATAAGGCCATCGCCTTTATAATGGGAGGGGAAATCAATCTGAGGGAAGCCAGCCCTTTCAGGGGATCATATTTAACCATGTCAAAAGTGCCACTCTGGGTTTCATAATTTTTGCCTTCTCTCGTCATTTGCTCCGTTTATTATTACCTCATCTGCACCATCTGCCCCTTCCGGGGGCAGCAGCCGTCTTAGTGAACCTCTCTCACTGCATCTTAACAGCATTAACTCTGGGTGGGAGCTGATGGATGGTAATGGCTCCTCTCAACGCCTGGCCCAGCCCCTAAACCCCCTCTCGGGTGGGACGTAGCCTGCTGGTAGAGGGAGAGGGGGGGGGAAGAAGGGAGGGGAGGCATAGAGAGGCCAGGGGAGAGGCAGGGATGAGGCAGGGAGAGGGTGGGGTGGGGAAGAGTCAGAGGCCAGGAGAGAGGCAGGGAGAGGCCAGGAGAGAGGCAAGTGAGGCCGGGAGAGGCCAAGGGAGAGGCCTGGAGGGAAGCAGGGAGAGGCCAAGGGAGAGACAAGGTAGGCAGGGAGAGGCCAAGGGAGAGACCTGGAGGGAGGCAGGGAGAGGCCAAGGGAGAGACAAGGTAGGCAGGGAGAGGCCAAGGGAGAGACCTGGAGGGAGGCAGGGAGAGGCCAAGGGAGAGACAGGGAGGGGCCAGAGGAGAGGCAGTGAGAGGGCATGGAGGAACCAGGGGAGAGTCAGGGAGGGGCCAGGGGCAATAGGGTCTCTAGGCTGGCCCCCGGGGGACTGTCCCTGAGATAGATGGTAGGATCTGATTGGGAGGCCCCAGGGAATATGACTTAACGCCCAGGAAATGATCATGTTTAATTTAGCGAGCAGATGGCAGGGGAGGTAGAGGGGGATCAACATTGAGCCACAGACACTGAGGTCGACACTAGCCTGCCTGGAGTGTTCCCACAACCTACCATCTCTCTAATGTAACTGAAACCCTGTACCACCAGGGTAGAGTGCTGTGTTCATGTAAACAAGCAAAAAAAAGAAATCAAAACAAACAACAAACATGATGACATGGAAGTGGATACTTTCCGCTCTGTCTTCCCAAGGCTTAGGCTGAGCGCCTGAGGAGAGTCAGCACATGAAGATAATGGGATTCGGGCTTAATTGACACACATCTCGTCAGTATCGATATCCTGTAATGAGGAACAAACAGGCGCTTGATCTACCAAAACAGCCTGGGAGAAAAAAGCTCTTTGAAAAGCTGAAGAAAAATAACAATCCACTGGTGCACATACAGGACGACGTATACATAGATAGAGAGGCATGGAGGAGAGCTGGAAAGAGCAGGTTTCATAGACATTTATCCTGCCAGTACTAGTTGTGTGAGAGAGTACTTTTTAATGTCACACAGCCCAGGGTGGGGCATGTCCTTTCTGTTTTGTTCTGTGTGTGTGTGTGTGTGTGTGTGTGTGTGTGTGTGTGTGTGTGTGTGTGTGTGTGTGTGTGTGTGTGTGTGTGTGTGTGTGTGTATGTGTGTGTGCGTGTGTGTGTCGGGGGAGAGCGTGGTGTCTCTTACCTCAGGTAATCCCTGCGACAGAGGATGAGGTTGGCTTTCGTGTAGAGGGTGGAGCCCACCTCCCCCAGACGACAGTCACAGCAGGCACATTTCAGACAGTCCTCGTGCCAGTATTTGTCCAGGGCCTTGAGCAGGTAGCGGTCTTTAATCTTGCGATTGCAGCCAGCGCACCCCTTCTGTTTCCCTTTGGGCTGGACGGAGAGCATCGGCACACCTGTAGCGATAAGGAGACAAACGGCCCCGCCGTGATTTACTGCCCAGGAACACGAGTGACTTTTCATGTTCTCTTTTTGATAAGGGCTGCCGCTGCCGCCACAGCTTCTGGAGGCGGCGGAGCTTCGCGGAGGGCCACAGTGCACTGCCTCCTGCTTCATATGCATTAACGGGAACACTCTTCCGTGCTGATAGGCACACGGGTCACATTGGACTACACACTACGCTCACTTCACTTACTCTTACCACAGTATTGTACAATGCAATTAGGATAAGCTGTTTTTTTTTTCTAAACATAGACAACCATTTTGTTTTGCTTACCGTGGTATTTACAGTGTGCTGTATATTATGTTAGTCACCTAGCATTTCATCAGAGCTCATTTCACTCAACTGTCCACACAGCTGTAAAAGCTCCTCATGGGCTTTGTTTGGTATAGATTAACATTAACCTTTTAAAACGCCTCTGACCACAAGAACGCTGCTACCAGACCCCAGTGAGATATGTTATGGTCTAAGTGCCTCTCAGCGCACACTCTCACACAGACACACAAACAGACACCCCCCCCCACACACACACGCGCATGCAAACATGCACGCACGTGCACGCGCACGCACACACACACACACACACACACACACACACACACACACACACACACACACACAGCCTTTCCTCCTTTTACACTTATCTGTACTCATGTGTCTGCAACGAGCGAGCCTGAGTAACCAAACCCGCAAATTGCCCCGCTGTCACGCAGGTCCCCTTTAAGTGCGCCTTTTAGCCTCCTAAAGGACAAATAAAGTCCATTTAATAACTGCACTAAACACTAATAGTCTATGTGTGGTTGACATTTGTGTTTGGACTAAAAGCCCCCCTCAGGCCACTGCTGGTACAGAGAGGCAGTGGCGGGCGCGGCTCCCCTCTGTAGCACTAACAGGTCTGCCACAGCTGAAAGCACAGGACAACAGCTCTTAAGACACTCTCTCTCACACTGAGCTATTGATCCGTCTAATAGAACACACGGCGGCTGCCTGCTCGCCACTCTGCTTTCAAAACACATTTCTCTCAAAAACCGGACGCTGGCTGGCCAGCGTCACAGGGAGTTCGGCCATCGCTTTGTATTTGTGTGCCTATAAAATCACAAAAGCCTATGATTAAGGCCATGATATGCTGCTTTTTTGTGCTGAAATTTCAAAAACCCTTTCTGTGTAGGATCCAAATAGCTTGTTTATCAATGTTTTTCCTTTTTTGTCTACTTCTATCCTCTGGTATCCTCGTTGTCATATTCTTTGTGTTTATGTATTATTGATCTACACATGGTTGAGAGAGACAGGGTGAGATAATAGCCTTGACAGGAGAGTACAGCTCTGTTGTATGTAGTTGTATGGGTTTGAGCCTGGATGCCAGTGGCTTTGTGTAGCTGGGCCAAGCACTTACTGTACTTACTGAGTCATCATCACACCTGCAGAACCATAGAGCCTGTACTAAAGCAGGGCCCAGTAGTTGGACTGTAACTATTGTGTTGGTTTCCATGATCAACAGACCCTCTGCTGGTAGCAAGGCAGTGCATCACTCAGTACCTCTCTCCTGCTCCTCTCTGCATGTCCCTTTTCTCACAAAAACCTCATAGCACTTTCTCACAAATGACTTCGTTCTTCTGAATATCAAAGCACATTTTCCTGTCTCTCTGTCTCTCTCTCTCTCTCTCACACACACACACACACACACACACACACACACACACACACACACACACACACACACACACACACACACACACACACACACGTCTTATTGAATCCAGATTTGTTCTGCAATTTTTGAGACCATCCACACATCAGTAATACTATAATACTCTAATATAATTAGCATTTCCCCTTTTAACACAGTGGAAAGGGAAGGAGAGAGCTTGTTAGTTAAATTCATGGCTTTGGTTTTGTATGTGAATAAGGGCTCTGCTTGTATTCAGACGTCCTATTTCTTTATCAAAAGTGGAAAGGGGAGGCTAATTGGTCCAGCACTGGTGATGGGAGCCATCAATTAGTATTCTGCCTACCCCCCAGCTCCCTCACCTCCTCCCTCCCCAAAACGGGCCCCTTGAAGCTGCCGCATTAGGATCACAAAAAACGCTATAAATACCAATGTTCAGTGTAAATGAAGCTAAAAAGCTTCAAATTGAAGCCACACTAGCTAAGGGCGGTCTCTTCTACCTGCATTTCATGGCTTGTTAGAGGAGCTCTCTGCAGGTATGCCAACAGTGCTCGCCTGTCAGCCTTCCACAGAACTAAAAACAGTCTTAATGAGGAGAGAGTGCTGTGTGTGTGTGTGTGTGTGTGTGTGTGTGTGTGTGTGTGTGTGTGTGTGTGTGTGTGTGTGTGTGTGCATGCGCATAGCTAGGGAATCGGGTTCCCTCAATTCCCTCAGGGATCACACAAAAATCTTTAATTTGCCTTTTATGACAGCTAATTAGTTATTCTACTCAAAATCTTTGCTTTAAATAAGAGAACTAATTATACACAAAGGTCGTTCCCCCCCACCTCCTGAGAACCACTCGTAATTGGTTTAGACCACCACCCACCACACACAACGTACCATCTTCTCACACTTTTACATAGCATCTATGTGTTTTACATCAATAGTGCAAAAGAGGGAGCATAACCCTTTCTTTGGAATGACTGTAGTCCAATACAACACATCCCCTGTTCCAGTCTCCTATGAGCTTTCCTCATGTTAGGGGACATCCTCAGCACCATCAAGGTGGCAACAGTGGTCCAGTCTACTCCCTAATCCTAATATGAAACTGAAGAGTTTGACCCTCCTCCATGCCTGCTCCCTCTACAGGCTTGAGAGAGCTGCCTGAATAGAGGAACAGTCAAACACACACACACACACACACACACACACACACACAGACACATACGAGGAGACTGGGATGCTTACTGAACTGATCCTCCTGTCTCTGTACCGTC
Organism: Argentina silus; assembly: GCF_951799395.1. Classification (NCBI taxonomy): domain Eukaryota; kingdom Metazoa; phylum Chordata; class Actinopteri; order Argentiniformes; family Argentinidae; genus Argentina; species Argentina silus. Next base: position 14,498,466 of record NC_139656.1, on the reverse strand, counting down.
TCACTTGATGTCCTCTACTAAAACAGCCTTTGGGAAAATTGCCTTTAAGAAGTCTCTAGTAATACCTAGCACTTCCTAAACAAAGAGTAGTGACAGAAGAATAAATGATTGTATATTGTAAATAAATGTCAGGTCAGTTCCCTTAATGCCAGGAGATGGAGGTTTCTTTTTTGCAGAGGAGTGCACCTGTCACCACACTTTGTACCACGTGAAATCCCTGAGTAGAGCAACGCCTCCCTCCCTGCCCCAACGCCTCAGAGAACAAAAAGTTACATTATGAAAGGAAACGACAGCCAAAGAGGCAGCCTCCACTTAATCCAATCCATTTAACAGATACAAGTGCCACTGACCTTCCAGTGTCATTCTGTGTCACAAAAAGCATACCTCGCTAGTCCATGATTCATACTCTAACAGAGGGGATACATTTTTCCCTTTAAAAGAGGGAGCATTCGCCTTGCCAAATATCCTCCCCTGGAAAATAATTTAATTTACCATTAATACTTGGTATAAAGGGCTGTCAACTCTTTTTCCACCCCTCTTCTTTTTAAAGACCTTATCTCTTAAGAATATGTACAGTTACTTTTTTTTTTCATTGAGACTGTCAGACCATGTACTTTCCATTATAGAGATAGCATCCGATTTCAATGTAAGCCCATTTCAAGTTCCGTTTTTACAGCTATCGAGAAATCAAATCAATGTGGCTAACCCTTTTGATGTATTTAAGGTTTTAAAGAAAAATAAGCCGTTTGGAGCACTCGAGGAAACGTTTGAAAGCGTTGAAATGCAATTATCACATCTGCATGGCAAGGCCTCCATTTCCCCAGATTAGACAAGGAGAGATGGAGAGACAGAAAGAGGGGATGATTAGGCAAGGATAGATGGAGAGAGAGAAAGAGGGGGGTGATTTGTCCTCCGATCCCCTTTTACCTCTTTATACCATACGTGTTGTTGCACGTTAATCTCTCAAATGAGTGCAGAGCAGAATAGAAAACATGCTGGGTTCAGTACAACACTTACAGGCATGGGCTCACCTACTCACTCTCTGGAATGAAATACATCTGATCAATTAGGTGGATTGACACCTTGATGTGACGCAGGCTCCTCGGGTTCCAGAGAAGGGAAATGAGGTTGATGAGCATCACTCAGCCGTCTTGCCCCTGGGGGAGGGGAGGAGGAGGGGAAGATAGATAGATAGATAGATAGATAGATAGATATAGATAGGTACTTTATTGATCCCCAAGGGGAAATTAAGGCGTTACAGCAGCTCACATCACAAACAACAACAAAATAAAGTGACAATAGAATAATAAAATAAAATAGACATCTGAAACATTATATACAGTAAGAACAGTCCAGTGTGATTTAACATCCCACAGTCTGACTCTGATCACCCCAATCGAGCCAGCCGGAGGAGGAGTTGTACAGTCTTATTGCGGCAGGCAGAAAAGATCTCCTATAGCGCTCCTTAGTGCAACGTGGTTGTGATAATCTGTTGCTAAAAAAACGTCTCTACTCTGCCACAGTGTCATGTAGGGGATGGGAGGGATTGTCCATGATGGCCAGGAGTTTGGTCCTCATCCTCCTATTGGCCACCTCCTCCACAGTGTCCAGGGTGACACGGAGGACAGAACCAGCTTTCCTAATAAGCTTGTTCAGCCTCTTGGTGTCACCCTACTTGATGCTGCCCCCCCAGCATACCACCACGTACAGCACTGCGCTGGCCACCACTGACTGGTAGAACATGTTCAGCAGATTCCTGCACATGCGAAAGGACCTGAGCCTCCTCAGGAAATTAAGCCGACTCAGGACATCTGTGTTACCAGTTCAGTCCAGTTTATTGTCCAGGTGCACCCCCAGGTACGTGTAGCTCTGGGCCACCTCCACGTCTTCTCCCTGGATGGAAACAGGAGACAGGGGGTCCCTTGTCCTCCTAAAGTCCACCACCATCTCCTTTGTCTTGCTGATGTTGAGTAGCAGGTGGTTCTGCTCACACCTCTCAACAAAACTGTCCACCAGTCCTCTGTACTTGATCTCCTGGCCTCCACTGACACATCCCACAATAGCAGAATCATCCGAGAACTTCTGCAGATGGCAAGTATCTGTGTTGTGCCTCAAGTCCGAGGTATAGAGGGTGAAGAGGTAGGGAGCCAGGACTGTCCCCTGGGGGGTGCCAGTGCTGCTCACCACCCAGTCCAACACCCAGCCATACAAACTGTGGCCTGTTGGTCAGGTAGTTCGTAATCCAGGAAACAATGTGGGAGTCCACCTGCATCCTCAGCAGCTTATCCGCAAGTAATAAGGGCTGTATGGTGTTAAATGCACTGGAGAAGTCAAAGAACCTGACCCTCACAGTGCTGCCAGCCTTATCTAAATGGGAGTGAGCTCTGTGTAGCAGGTAGATGATGGCATCATCCACACCAATGTCTGCCTGGTAGGCAAACTGCAGGGGGTCCAAGGATGTCTTCACCAGGGGCCTCATGTGTGCTAGCACCAGTCTTTCCATGGTCTTCATGATGTGGGATGTCAAGCAGAGAGGCAGAGAGGGTGGGGTGCGGGGGAGGGGGATTGAGCAAGGGCTGAGTGGACCTCGTCTCTGGGGCCAGTGTAATTACTACTCTCAACTGCAGTAAATAAGAGACTGGTAACCCACCACCATGACAGAGACGCGCCGAAGAAATGACATGCTACATTACAAACGAAACTTCGTCATCATCATCTCCTGACTCACTGATTCACTCCTGCTGAAGACATCAAACAGGCACACATTCATCAAGTACTGTGTGGATCTACGAACTGAATCCTGTGTAAAAGCATGGAGTGTGTATGTACGGAAACCCTCTCCAACAGATCAAAGCTACATGAGAAAATGAATCATGAACATCTGTAAACTGTAATTATCATCAAGTGTATTGGGTATGTTACTCTAACATTTCGAGAGATTCTAGATTGTTAAAAACTGAAAAACAGACATTTATTATACTCTATAGTACTATAGTGAGATGGCTCCATTGGAGCTTCTAAAGCAGTAGTGGCATTACTACAGCACTGCAAGTGAATTACAGTATCTGTGAATGCACAGTTTGGAAGTGACTGAAGCTGTATAAACCCTTGCTATTGTGTTACTCTCTCACTGTAAATGCTGTGGCCATGGCAATCCCAGAAAGAATGTGTCCCAAGACCGAGGTGGGCCAAGGCGGCGCAGAGGTTAATAAGGATCTCAGGCAGATGTCCTGCCATTGTCTGCATGAATCAGCCCCTTTCAATCACCTCACATCATTACTGTAATTGAGCCTGTAGACACTGGCTCTCCTCTAATGCCAAGACAAAACATAAGACATCTGGTAATAATATCAGATGGAATATATGCCAGCTGAAAGCAGATAAATGAGTGCCTTCAAAATGATAAGCATAATCAAGACTGCTCTGATTCTCTGTGTGATTCACATTCTCCTCTCATATTGCAAAAGAGAAGAAAATCAAAAGTGAAAGTTGCTCACAGGCCAGTCAATGGTGCCTCATTTACTGTAATATTTGATGTGTGTGTGTGTGTGTGTGTGTGTGTGTGTGTGTGTGTGTGTGCGCGTGTGTGTAAGGCTTGTTGGTTCTGTACTGTATGTGATCTGTTTACAGTACTGTGTATGGGCTACGTTTCCAGACGGTTGTGTATGAATGCTGAGGTCTGTGAGAGATGACATAATGATTATGATTATGACATAATGAACACCTCCGGTAAGTGGGGAGCAGAGCAGGAGCTGCTGTTGTGGATGAGGAGGGGGGGAGTGTTCATTAACGAGATGCACTCTCTCGCAAACTTTTGCAGCTTGCCGTGGCTAATAAGCCCCGGTGAAACGGAGCCCAGCCGTCCCTTCCATTGACCCTGGCACTGCCTAGGATAAGGGAGGTTTTGTCTCCTGGAATAATTGCTCTTTTCACATGTTACAAGTGTCCTGACCCCCGCGGTCGGCAGCCACTTTCCCCCACCATAATTACTCCTGATCCGCTCCAAATGAGGCGGCCGCATTAGGGCTGCAATAACACTGGCTCGGCTTCAAGCGCGGTGTGGGGAGTCTCAGCAGAGCAGGGCCCTGGAACAGGGCTGCCTTCTCTAACCAGGCCTCATGGTCATTTCCATCACGTCAGAGGTGCATTTCTTACACTTGAAGTCAGTGCAAAGGCCCTGGGCCTTTTTTTGTGTGGGGGCAGGCAAGGAGGCTTACAGAAGGTATTGTTAGCTCCTGGTTGCCCGTTACTCACTGCGGTTTGGCTCGCAGACACAATCCCAATTAACGGATAACTTCATTAGGTCGTTTTTTCCTCACTTTTCAACCCCCTATTATTTTTTAATTTATTCACATGGGGTTAATTAAAAGAAATGTATCGTGGAGATATGTAATAGCTTCCTAATTAAATTCATTACTGCTTATTTTGAGACATAAAACTGGCAGGGTTTCCAAGTTATTACAGGACACAACTTGTTCCAACACTTGGTTTCTTCACTAGCATGGTGAGATTACAGCTTTGGAAGGTGAGCTGTCGACAGCAGTGCCACAAAAGACAGAGAGACACAGAGAGAGAGAGAGAGAGAGAGAGAGAGAGAGAGAGAGAGAGAGAGAGAGAGAGAGAGAGAGAGAGACGCCCATCGCTCCTAACACCTCGTTATGCAGGGTTACCACCGAGAGCCCAGAGAACCTCTGAAGGAGGAATATCAGGGGAGCGATCTGGGGCTTGATGGAGAGATGGAGATAGAAGAGAGGAGGTGTTTGACCATCCAGCCAATCAACTGTGCACCTGCTGTTGAGGCCTGTTCTGGTGAGGGCCTGTGGTCCATTAGAGCCACCTTTAAGCCTACTGCCTCCTCCACACCACTCCTAAATCCAGCCAGGTTGTCAATAACCCTGCATGATGAAAGCATCTTCATATGTGTGAATTCAATTCAGGTTTTTTTTTTCTTCACAGATTGCATTAGCATTTGAATAAGGAGGATAAATCCATCTATTCTCAAACCTGATCTTTTCACAGTCTGATAAAGGGGACAATCTTATCTGCCACTTCATGATTCCTGGCAAAAATGTAACCATTAGCACTGTCACCGCTGCTTTTTCCTCCACCCGGCACCTAATAATGCCCAAATACTTTTTAGCCCACATTAAAAATGCATTTCAGGAGACATAAATGTAGCCCTCTAAAGTTTGTGTCACTCCCAAGGTTAGAAAGTGATGTATGAAATCCCCACTCCCCTGCAATTACAGCACACTTATTATTTCAAAGGATATGCCAGGAGACAGGTGTGCCATTCAGGGGTCCTCGGTGAGTCGAAAATGGAGGGAAAAAAGAACAGGCATGGCGCAGAGTGGAGGCACCATGTGGGCCGTTTAATGTTGAATAATGCAGATTCACCACAGGGGGCAGTTGTTTGGGGGAGACAGGCCTCCAACGTCATTCCAAGCACTTTCTCTCTCTCTCTCCTCTCCACATCCCAATGTCTCCTTATGGAGTAAATAATGAGGCCACTGGGATGGGATGCATGGTTAGAGAGGCAGGCTGGCTCAAAGGGGCCGGGATATGAGGTCTTATGGAGAGCCAAGCCAGGGTGGTCTCCATTGACATGGTGCATATATACATCGATAATAAATGTGATTGGGCAGAACCCTTGACCAATTGAAGTGGTGTGTTAAAAGGGGAAAGGACTACATGAGATATTGATTGATGAAATTGGCTTCACTAGGTGGCCTTTTATACATACACTGTATAGACACGTATAATAAAGTGTTGCACAGTTGACATCTAAGATGTGTTCAGCTTTAAGAAGTGCTCTTTATTCTTTAGTGCCATTTGTTATACCCTCGCACAACGTTTTCTTGGGATGAATTTAATGGCTACTCCATTATTGGCTTGACTAGTCCAGGGGAAACTGTCACATTTCAGTGTAGAAAGGAGAAAAACATTGCCTGCAAGAGGGAATGGTTGTGCCCGTGTGTGTGTGAGTGTGTGTGTGTGTGTGTGTGTGTGTGTGTGTGTGTGTGTGTGTGTGTGTGTGTGTGCACACTCATGTGTGTGCGTGCACATGCATGTTAATGGGGGGGGGAGCTGGGAGGGGGAGGTCCACATTCAGTTACCAATTTCAATTAAAGCTCAGCACAATGGTAAGTGTGCATGAATCGCAGCTGCCACTCACGTCTAATAGATCAAACTGTGACTGTGTAGGCAAACTCATGGTCAGCATTGATTAAATCCAGATCCTTAATAGTCCACATGCCCAATCCCCCCAGTTTTCAGAGCTATCAAAGGCTTTAATTAGTTACTCAAGATTTGATTTCTTGAAGGTCAGCCAATTGAATCTCAGCAATTTACACATTATAGATAGCACACAAGGCTACTATATTTACAAACATACCACAAGTTTAATATGTTTTAAGTGGCAAAGCCACCCTCTTTTGAGTATTGTGGATTATTGTATTCTAAAACCAGTTTAAGTACAGTAGATGTTTATATCTATGTCATGCTTGACCTGAATACATTCATGTGACACATTGTTTTTGCCAACAAAAGCCAAGTAAAGGCTTTCCATAAAGAGATTAGCAAACAGCTTTAATTTAGGAGTTCTTGAAAGCAGCATTTTAAGTAGCCTGTATAGAAAATACGAAATATTATCCTTTTAGGTCTGAAGAACTGTCGTTGAAATGTGTTTTTTTTCTCTATATGCTATGAAAGGCTGTACGTCACAAACTGCACAATGTAAACATAACTGGAGACATGCATAATTTTTGGAGACAGACGTCACCAATATGATTACTTGCAAAAGTACATCTGAGCGGTTACTGACAAATGTATGCAAGTTTTGTTTACATTCTGCAGTTTGTGATGTATAGACTTTCATAGCGTATTGGCACTCACTGCCTAATCCTCTGCTAAAAAGTAAGTACTGTAGGCTAAACCGCGAACAGCCAAAGTAAAAGTTTTACTTTGCTTGAATAGCCTTTGGGTTGGTTGCTGTAACTATATTCTGTATTGTACTTGCATACATACATATATTTTATGAATCTTGAATAGTCTATCATATTGGCATGTATTAATATTGATATATTGCTGTATTTCTATATATGAGTTGTACTGTCAAATACTATTGTTCATTAGACAGTGCTGTGCTATTTTGGAAACTAGATGAGAGTATGCTGGCGTCAAACACTAATGTAAATAGCAAAGAGTATAGCAAACTGTACATCCCTTTCCAATTATTTTGGCCTTTGTAGTCATTACCGTTGGTCGTTATGTCATTTCCTGGTACTACAGTAATTCTTTAGGGGAATACGCCTGAGGAGTTCAGTTGCTAAAATCCCCAGAAACATTAAAGCACTTAAAATATTGACAGAATATTTCCTCGCTCATTGGGATGGTGTATTGAACTCCTAAGCTGAGAGGCATTAGCCTACCTGTTTATAATCCAGTCATACCTTCCCTGCACACACGCACGCACGCACGCACGCACGCACGCACACACGCACGCACGCACGCACGCACGCACGCACGCACGCACGCACACACACACACACCATCTAATCTCCACTAGCTTCCTAGGAAAACTACCTGGAAGAGAGAAATAAAGTTTAGTTAATGAGTGCCTCCAAAGGTCTCCATCCCTAGTGAGCACGCACGCACGCACACACACACGCACGCATACACACACGCACACGCACCCTTCAACATCCACTGCCTTCCGTCTTCAACAAGTAAACAACATGAACAAATATGTATCAAGGGACTATTTCAGGGAGGATTATACAAGGTCTTTCAGTTAATAGGGATAATGGCAGATCAATTTGTTTCAAGATGGAAACTTGCATGCATAAACAGACACTGGTACAATTATGTTGCAGTACTCGATTTCCACATAAATGATTCATTACAGCGATCACTAGCTCATAAACATTCAAGAAAACAACAGGATACTTTTGTATGTCTAAATACAGTACCTTTCAAATCCTATGTCTGTCCTTTTCACTAGGTTGTATACTAACAACCTGTTTCTATAACATCTTTTAGGAAAGAAAGGTTGTTTCAGTGAATACAAGATGGCATTTGTGAGTAGGTTCAGGAAGCATACACTACTGTATCATGAGCTTTACTTTCAAACAGGTTTGGGATCCAATGTGCATGTAGTAGTGTTTACAAAGTCATTATTTGTCATAAGGTTAATGAGCATCTTTTTTAGAGGGTCTACTTTCCACAGCTCCAGACCAGACTAAAGTGACACAGAATTAGACCCCTTTGTTGTAATATGTTTACATCCTAGTTATAAGCGAGATAGATTTGTGTCCTCCCAAAGTTGGTAAAATATTTTGTAAACTAGTGTTGGGAAGTAAGTGGACAGTAAGTGGATAGCACACCCACCAACATGAGTCATGGTGGAGCAGATGTATTGATTCATGGTTAAAACGACTTATGTTTTGGCCTTTAACAAAAAAGGGAAATAATGCCTTAAGTGAATACTCTAGAGTGCATCGGAGAGAGGAGAAAGGGGGTGAAGTTGGTAAATAGGTAAATAAATAAATGTGAGAGGGACTTTAATAACAAGGAGCAGAGTGTGACAACCTGCTTTACATGAGCAGAGAGGAGGGGTGTGTGTGTATGTGTCTGTGTGCATGTGTGTGTGTGTGTGTGTGTGTGTGTGTGTGTATGTGTGTGTGTGTGCTTGTGCGCACAGACCTATATCTGTGCAAGAGCAGTCCCTGGCAGACGAGGAGACTCAGCCTTGCAGTGCAAAGTGGCAGTGAGTCTTGCTTCAACAAGGCAAGTCAGGGGAATAACATGTGGTTTAAAAGACCAAAGGAAAGTAAATTAAAAACCACCTACTGTAAAATCATCAATATGTAGCTGTACACCCTCTCTGAGCAGAGCATGTGTACTATTACCAAGAGCAATTCCACAGGGATGGGCCATCACCACTCCTGCTAGCAGGCTACTTGGTGTTCTTAAAGCAACAGAGCAGTTACACCTGACTGACATTGGACGCTACAAAAAGGGAGGGAGATTTCGAAATCCCTTTGGAATTCAGGTGAATTCAGGCAGAATAACATTAGTCTCTGTATGATTCAAAGGTCATTGGGTTGTATATTTGTTGTCGATGTATGACTGCTGCATTAGCTCTGTGTGAACACAGAGCGCGTCTGCATTCGTCTCAGGACTCAAGGTGAAAGATAAGGTTGCTTCGAGACAGTTTAAAAGGTGGTCTAAAATGACGATTCATCTTAGCGTGTCACTGCGTGTCTGAAGATCTTGTAAAAGGTTTTCTGTGTAACGTTGGGAGTGATGGAGGAGGCCGTCCTTGGAGCTTAGAGAATTCCGTATTTACAGACATCGTTTTGAACCAAACCGCCCCCCCCCCCCCCCCCCCCCCCCCCCCCCCCCAGCCCTCGTCCCCCTTCCCACTTGATACAATTTTGACACCTGAATACAAACCTGAGGTTGGAATGGAGTTGGGGTCTATCTAGCTGAATTTCTAAGGACAATGGAAACACAGATGTTGTCCATTTCCTGTGATGTCTAGGGAGAATGGGTCTGGTTGTTGTGAGACGTTATAACATAGCGGATATAGAGCATGTGGCCTCAGGCTGTAATAAAAGGATGCTCTTACAGCTCAGGAGTGCATAATTGAGTTTGTGTTGCCACCCTAAGGAGAGCAGCCATTTGCACCAGAAGGCAGGTGGGTAGTAGCACTTGCCTTACTTACACATGTCTGTCCCTCAAGTCTCCATTCAGCTCCTTTTGAGTTGCAGTGAAATGATGGTAAATGATATACATCTCCTTCACTCATTGATGTGAGACGCTCCAGCCTGATAGAGATCTGGAGGTTTGGGACGGGAGACAAAATTGGGTCTGGTGAGAACTGTGCGTACGCTAGATCATAGTAGATCAGACGGAATCGGGCACTTACTGCTTAAAATGGTGAAATTGATTTACTGACTGACATTAAATTCTGTATGTTTGTTGTGGATATTTGTTTGATGTGCTGTATTGCCTATTGAACATACGTAGTATGAAGTGGATGCATACTGCACTGCACAGCGGACACAAGTAGTGAGAGGTGTCATTCAAGGAGTAGATGGCAACATTATAGCTTTAAGTTTTATACTGCTCCTTATAAAGAAATATTTTTTTTTCTTTTTGCAATTACAATACATGTATCTACACACTGTATGGGTAATTGCTCCAAGCAAAACAAGTCCCCCCCTGGTAATAAAAGTGTGTGTTCAGCTCTACAATGACAATATGATGTCAGTGAATGTCCACTTATATGCCACCAATAGACTGTGGAGGAATTCAAGTCAGGTAGAGGGATAGAGGGATATTTACAATAATACAGGCAGGTGCTATGATAAAGCACCACAATAACCAGTGGTGATCACACACATATCAAGTGTAAAAATAAGTGATAATATTGTTTGGAGCCTCAGGCAAAAGAAATAGATAAATAATTTCAATATTTGAAATTGGAAAGTTTAATTTAGAGTAAGAACAAGCCAATAAGCTGAGAAAATAGCAAATACGGGAGAGAAAATTACATTCCTGGGGAAAAAAAGTGGAGGAAGACTTAAGGAATGTATAAAAGTAATCTCCAACTGGAAATTAGAAATCAACCCGTAGAAAGGGAATAACAGAAAAGAAATATTACTGTCCACTTTCTAAATCAATATAACATTGCTACAAGACAGAATTACCATGGTAACTCCCGTAAAGAATGAAGCAATTCTTATTATTTCAAAATAGAAATCGGAGCCTCAAGCCCAGGTTTTATTACAGCAGCCGACAGATCACGGGCCTGTATTCATTTGAAACATTGCTTTTCAATCACATGCTTTATGAATGTACAAATTTCATTGGACAGGCTGCTCGCGGGGTCGTAAATTAAAGTGCAAAGGTAACCAAGAATTTATCATCAGGTTTGGGGATTGGAGCATTTTTCTTCAGCCCTGGTTCTTAGAGAGCCCAGTGGTGCGAGTGATCAGCCAAAGACATGTCTACAATGAGGAGCCAATTATTTCTGCTGCAGCTGATAGTTCCTAATACCTTGAAGGAAAGAAAATGGCTGAATTGCTTTTTTCCCACTAGAATTAGAAGTCAATTGGAAACTTTGTATTAGAGGGTGAAATAAAGTGTTCACCTGGAATATTTGGGGCATGTGTTGCCATTCATTTCCAAAGACAGCCATTATTATGTCATTTCCATATTAGGTGCTCCTTTCACAATGCACTGCACTATATACGTACTGTCACAGATAGATATACAGTATTTAATAAGTGAATCTGTCAATACAGGTTTGTGGATAGAAGATGTGTAGTTTAACATGAAAGTCATTCCTATCGATGCTCATGCAATAGGACCACAGCTTACTGATACAAGCAAGTGGCTCCTCAGTGTTTTCATTCAAACAACTCATATTAGGTAGCTAGTAAAGAACTGCATCCCTGTGATTGTATTGTGACTTTGTGAGTTACAAGTTATAATATTGGAGCTGTGAGTCAGTATGGATTCTAGCCTTATTGTAGGTCAGGAAATTAATTTAAAATGTGTGAGTGTTTAAAAATAGTAGGAGAGGGAATTGATTTGTATCCTACTTTCTCAAAAGAGTTTTGGAAAGAGGGAAACAAGGACTAGCTGTCTTCTAGGAGAGCTGCTTATTTCCCTAGATCGTTGTGAGGCTTCTAGACCTCCAAGAGACTTTACACATTTTCATAAGTTTATCGGTGTTACGCCCAAAGTGTTTCAATAAGACTCAATCTGTCACAGACTCAGCATTGCTGTTTTTCCCAGCAGAAAGAAATGTCCTCATAAGTTTCTAATATATGATTTAGGGCGAAGTGCAATATCTTGAAAATTGATGGTCTTACACTGTATCCCATTATTGTTCATATACCCAGGCATTGTAGCATTAGACTGGACTGTCAAACAGATATGCACCTGCATGTGAACATGCGCGCGCGATTGTGCATGCGCACGCGCACATACACACACACACACACACACACACAGACACACACACACACACACACACACACACACACACACACTGTTTCTTCTTATGCACAATGGGCTAATTTGCACTGTGGTTAGAATGGGCTCAGAGAAAAGGCAAGCCTTGATGCCTCAGTGCCAATGGAGCACTAACAGCCGTAGCTGCAGTATGAGAGTGCCCAGCCAGAGATCCAAGCAGCGCTCTCCACTGCCAAAATGCCTGCGCAGTTGGTCGGCACCAGCAAGCAAAGGGTGAAGCTTTTAGGCAATGAGCAGCAGGTGATCTCAGCTTTTCTGCAAGTCCTAATGCTCCTAAAAGCCACTCTCCCTGGTTCTGTAATTGGGCATCAGTAGTTAATGTAGTATTGACTGCATTACATGCTCCTGTGCATCCTTTCCCACTAATGCCATTTGCATCACCTTGTACATTTACCATATTGCTTAGCCAATAGCTGTTAAAAGCAATCTGAATCATGAATCATATAGGGAACTTTTAGCAAGACAGACATCCAAAGGAGACAATTTACAGTTGAGTTAATCTGGGTACATTAGCACAACATGGATTCAGCTAGACAGACCAATTTATGTTTCTACGGCAATCCCTTTATTGGTTTTTAGATGGGTAAGTGAAAGGATGCTCTGCTAAGAGATATGAAATATCCATTTTCAAACATAAATAATGGGTCGCAAATGCAAGCCATTACTTGGGGAAAAAAGCCTCTGGCAAAAACCAAATGTGTGATGACAATATTCTCTGAGAGATGACATGAATAGCCTATTTAAGGTCACTAGAGGTTGTGCGAGATGGTATTATGAGTATCCTATTGAGAAAACAGCATATACCACCCACAGAAGTGGAAGAAAAAGTACTTTTTCTAACAGGCCTGCTTTTTATACAAACTAACAGAGATTAAACCGTCTAGTTTAACAATGTTTTTTTTTTTTTTTACAAGTTTGATGGTCTTGCTCACTAAAATGAAAATATCAAGTTACAAGGACATCATTAGAGGCAAGTTTGATTTAAGGTAAAAAATTAATTGGATTACTTCGCCCATTAGCCTACATTCTTTAAAATAGACAAGTATTACATTTAGGAGAGGAAACTGCGATCCCATTGCATGGTGCTATCTATAATTTGCAATCAAGTTAAAAGCACTTCGCTGTCATCTCCCATCCTGTGCTGATGTCAAAGGCTGCCTCGGCAACTTCAGCGATCCGAGGAGCACTTAGAGCTAAAGGGAGCGTGAAACCATGTGTGCCCGCGTTGTGTTGGTGGTATGTTTGACTACTATGTTTAATGTTCAACATTAAAGTCGATTTTGATAAAACACAGGCTGCAACTCCAAACAGTATGGACGTTATCCTGGAGCAATACAATAAGGCTGTTCTTTGTGCATGCGTGCTCACAACTTGTAATAGGTGTTGGAAGTGAAGAGTTAGGTTTCTCCACGAAAAAAGAGCAATAATGATGCCAAATTAAAGTGTATGAGACGCGTAGTCTATCGTTCACGAAAATAGGACGGGACATGCGGAGTACCCTACAATGGTAGCCTATCCTAACGGACCCAGCATAAAAACATCCCTATTCCACTCGCAGTGACATCCAGATGAAATAGCCTATACCCATCGTCGGGATGTTACTCACCCTCTTCCTTGTCTAACACCATCGTCCTGAGGAACGAGGAGTCCGGCTCCGGGCGATCCGTTCTCGGCTCCAGCAGACTTCACCACTCGCTGTGCTCAAGGCTTTTCTTTGAAATGGCTTTGAAACAGCGACCGAATCGTCCTTATGTACTGCAAGCGTAAATTGCGCGGTCGCTTCTTATATCTCTTTTAGAAACGGAAACCTTCGAAAGATGAACACCGGTCTGAACGTTATTCTATTGATAATAACGTCTCGGTGAAGAGCTGTGTCCGTGCTCAGTTTGCTCTCGTTCAACACGAAATCAACCTCTCCGGACTAAACTGTAACTGTAATTTACACCCGTAAAAACAATGTTGGTTGGTCTTCGTAAATTCCATACAAAAGCAAGAAAGAATGAAAAGCAATACAATCTACTAAATCTGTAACTGTGTTCACGGATCAAAAGCTTAGACTAGACGACAGAGATCTCCTCGCTGTAAAATTTTCCCTCCCCGTTCTCATTTGCTCCGAAACTGTAACTATATTCAAGAAATCCAATTCCAGACCTGACAACTGCTAAAAGCATACTCACACTGCCTTTCTCTCCCAATTTATGTGCTGCGCTCGCTCCTGCTACTGAATAAATGCGCGCAGTTCCCAGAGACCCTCGGATTCCCCTGTTAATTAAATCAATTCATTATGCTCAGATCTGATTAGCAGCCCTTCCCCCCTCTTTGAATCAATTATTCAATACACAAACATAATTGCTTGTGCCAGAGGTGTCTAAGTATTAGCTTATTTAACTCCAAGGACACTAATTACCCCTAGGGCAAGGGAACTTTTCTCATTAATTCTGACAAAACACAAAAGCACAGCTAAGGGAAAGTGTGCGTGCGTGTGTGTCCCGGTGTGTGTGGTGTGCGCGTGTGTGCGACTGCCTGCCCTGGCTGTGCATGCGTGTGTGCGAGCGTGATAGAGAGAGAGCAGTGCGTCTGTGTGTATGCCCGCGTGCGCGCGCGCGCATGTGTCCGTGTGTCTCAGAGAGAGAGAGAGAGAGAGAGAGAGAGAGAGAGAGGTTGCAATTGTGTTGCGCTTCTTATTACGTACACCTACAGGTGCATTATTCTTCTCTCTTTTACCCTCTCCATTATTTTCAGGATTTAATAGAAATCGCATCTAATTGTATTTATCTTTATTTCTCGGAATAAGAGCAGCGCGGTGATTAGAGTGTCCAGACCCACTTATCATACATAGATAAACAGTCATTTTAAAAGAGACAGCACAACAGATGGGCTGCGTTTTGATTAGTGGGTAGATAGGAGGCTCAGTTTCGAATCTGGTAATATAATTGTTGGCTGTTATTGCCAAGATGAAAGTGTTGCTGTTTCATGGTGGAACCTTAAATAGCAGTACTTTCACTTGCCCTGCGGAGACTGTTAACCAATTAAGGGTGAGATTCAACCAAGATTAGCCACTTAGGAGAGTGGAGTATTACAACAATACTGGTTTGTTAGCAGCAGGCCTTCTGTGGTGTATAGGCTTAGTCTGGTGGATAGGCTTTGTCTTATTACGATGTATTTCATTATTGATGGAAAATCGTATACTGTATATACAGTGTATATCTATTAACCTTAGGTGAAAAGAAGACAATTTGATTTACAGTGACAGACATGATGTAAAGCACTTTGAATATAATAACATTGCATTTTGATGCTACATTGTAATAAGATTGCATAATATAATGTATGGCTGGTGATGTTGTATACATTGGAAAGCCCATAGGCATTAGGCATATCTAAATGAGATTGTGTGAAAGTCATCATGTAATATGCGTTAGAACGGGGTTGAGTTTAATCTACAACACTCACATAATCATGTATTACAAATATTACATGGCTCTCTAAACTCTCTAGTAATTGTCATCCACAGAGCAGTATTAGGTCGTGGTGGTGCTGAACACTGCGAGATATTGCGTTGCCCCTGAAATCAATGGTCTGATCCCACTCTTGGCTCTGTCCCTGGTTGACATGCTTGACTTTTCAGCTTTGCAGTCACATAGATTGATGACTTCTGACCGAGAATGTATGTCTGCTGACCTCTAGCAAAAATGAATGACACATAATTAATCCAATCACACAGGAAAAAAGGGGAAGAAAGGAGAAACATGGGTCAATGTCATCAGCGCTCAATTTCAAATAGCCATTTGACATTTGAATGGAGGAAACACATCATGATAAAAAGAACATTCAGAAGGAAGGAAAAAGAAAAATGTTATTTGTGTGTGAGAGAAAAAGAGAGCAGAAGAGAGTGGAGTGGATGCAAATAAAGATGGTGGAAATTAAAGTATTTAGTGAGTCATGACCATTTTAACAGTACACTGCATGTGTTTTCATGTTAGCACATTTGTATGCAGTGTGTAATGACACTAAGTGTAGCTACATAGCTGATACACCATCACTGATGATTGTACAGTACTGTAGATGTGTCTGCTGAGGCCACATGTGACTGGCAGGTGGGTCCAGCTCCCGCCTTGGCGTTTATCATGAGATGAAAGCATGAAGGGCATGTCACACACACACTGCCTTGTACACCACAGCTCTCCTCTGATTAAGCGCTCGATGAATCACTTACGTTTGTGCTATGACACAGATCATGTTTCCCCCCTATAATAACGGTGACCAAGCCATGTAGTACTCTATTGTTTCCTCTGTTACTGGGGTCTTTACGGTGAAGACCCTCCCTACTCCACAGCCAACAGCAGGGTCAGTGATGGCTGGGAACAAGCCCCTGAGTGGCTCCTGTGATACAGAGTTAATTAAAATTCATTTGTGAATGTGCATTAGCCAGGACCCATCTATTTGCGGCCAGCTTGCATGCAGCCACTACAAAACATTGCTCTGTAATTAACCACTCCTAATCAGATAGGGGAGCTGCGCTGTGCTCTTATTGGTCCTCAGGCATACAGCCATCAGATGGAGGTTTCTGAGAGAGGATGAGCCATTCTATAGTTCAGAATGGCTAAGCAGATTAAAACATCCTATCAAACATGGTATTTTCAGGGTGGGCTCAATGGGAAGTGCTCCTTTTATGTTATGATGGGGAAAGACATCAGGGTGTGTGTGTATGTGTGTGTGTGTGTGTATGTGTGTGTGTGTGTGTGTGTGTGTGTGTGTGTGTGTGTGTGTGTGTGTGTGTGTGTGCCCATCCCTTGATTTAATACTTCCAGTGCTATGTTGTTTCTCAATCAGTATTAGAGTATAGAGGTTGCCTCTTATGTTTCAGATGGTGTGTGACTTAGGCTACACCTCATGTTAGAATAGGTCATCATCCCTTCCTATCCCATGGGCATTTAAAAGAAAACGTACGTTGCAGTAACATTGTTTTTTGGTTGTATCGTTGTATATTCGTCTTGATGGAAAATAGTATGTCTAAATCCAAACATTGTATAAAGGTATATAAAAAAATGTGATTCACTGTGTTAGGCCAACCATAAAGAGACGATGGAAGATAACTGTGAGACAACGTTAAACCAAAACATTGCACAGACATTTGAAGTACTGTAGGTTGTGGTAACACTGTCTCATACAAGTTTTTTAAGGATCAATGAGAAAGTGTCATTGAGGCGACGTCTCATACCAAATGTCAACCCAATGTCTATTGTACTGTATTAACATGTGACAAAAGTTACCTTCAGATTATTACATTGTAAGCAATCTTTGAGGCTATGTCCCCAAGCAAACATTCACCACACAGACCAAATCTTACGTTGGTAAAATATTGGTATCCATATCCGTAATTGTAAACCTCTGTTACACCTTCATGCAAATCTATTCTGGATTACGAATTGGTAGAGAATAATATTGATCATGCAATGGTTACCATGTCCAGTACTGTATACAGTATATAGTAAGAAAGTCTAGACCATACCAGATAAGTATCTATACAATAACATTTGCACTGTTAGTAACATCACCTCACATTCATTGAAGTATGATAAAGGAAAATTCAAGGAATACTCCCATTTGATCTATGCATGTTGCACTGGATTAGAACACCAGTCTCCCATATTCTCAACACCGTTTCTAGTCACTGAGCTATGGAAAGATTGAGGTGTTCTGATATTCAAATTGTGTATTCAGCACTCATGGCATGAGAGAATAGGTCTTCTTCCTTTCTCTTTTTTTCTGTGAGAAAGACACTTATTGGAATACATTTGAAGGGCCTCCATTTGGACACAAGCTGTATTTGAGCCCTGCAGTAAATGCCCACACTTCTATCACTCCTGTGCCAGATATCAGAAATTGACTTAATTTAATTGGGACTTAATGTACAGTAATGTGTTTATTAAAAATAGTGAAATATCAATCAAAAATAGTTCTACAATAGCAGTGTGAGACTCAGTCCAACCTATTATACATTTTAGTAATAGATGAGTAACATTATCAAGGTTAAATATCTGTAATAAAGAAATCCTCAGTATGTAATAGAACAGAATATACCCCACCAACATTAGATAACTACATTACAGCATGCAGAAAACACAAAGACTACAACAGATCAAACTTTGCCTGAGTATATATTTGGTTAGGAAGTTCACATTACATCAATATTAGACTTTTAACGTTGTATTTACGTAAATGAGCAAAAAAGTGTATTTTCAACTGTGAGATCATCTAATGCTTACCATCAATAGCCAATGTTAAGAAACCTTTCATTTTCAACTCATGGACAATCATGTAGCAACGATATATGATGAGCATGCTCACATGTTGCTGATATTGTACACCTGATTCTGCTCTAAATACACATATACCAAAGTTGATTTGTTTAATATCAAGATGTTTAGGTTCCAAATTACTACTGTATTGTAGTGAAGAGAGTTAAAGTGTAGCCCCTCCTAGTGGTAGAACACTGTACATTTTTACTCTAGGCTTGTACACCAACTTGTCAGAGGGTGTTTTTAATGCACTCTGCAGCTAACTGTGACCACTTTGTGCCACATTCCATTGTGGTCCTTAGAGCTCTAAAGCTGGCAGGGGAGGAATGGGCAGTAGGGGCCCATTTAG
>NC_139656.1:14454767-14477267 GCF_951799395.1 Argentina silus | reverse complement strand
GGATACAGTTCACAGACAGTATATTAATACGTTATTTTCATATGTTAATTGGTTTGCATAATCTCCCCCTGTGCATGGTTTCGAAGTACCTGGCATTGAGAAGGGGACTAGAGAGAAAGGAAGACTCCAATTTACATAAAACTGGCTCCTCTGAACATTAAATAATAATGCATCTGCAAGCTGAAGGTGTGTTCAGTTAGCAGAAAGCACATTTTTATAATTTATACTCCAGCTGTTTCAGTGCTTTCGAGTCCATTTTCCTCCCTGCTTGCATTTAATGAAATCTTGTTACTGAGAATTGACTGGGGTGAATTGAGATTTTAATCCCATTGACGTCCCACCATGGAAATGCACACTGGTGGGAACTTCTAATGGAGAGCTCTGTAATCAGAAGACACTTGTATTCAGCTCCCTACAATAATGAATCTCATCAAATGTTAAAGCCCGGGCCGCGTGCGAGCGGCTCGAATTTCACGTTTTTTGACCATCCCCATTTGAGGCATTCCTCTGGGAGTGTGTGATTACTCAAGTTTAGCCGTTTATTGCCTCATCTTTCAATGGCCACTGAAGCACAAAATTCTCATCTAGGTTGCTCATTCTTTTTCTCTAGTTGAAGAACAGGCCAATATAGACTGCAGAAAAGCTGCTGAGGTCCTGAGGAACTGCTGTTAGCATCACAAGCTACTATTATCACCAATGTTATTATCCATGTTTTGAATTCATGTGTTTTTTTCCCAGCAGGAATGTGTTTACCTCTCTGAAGGTCCATCTCAGTTCCTCCCTCAGTGGTGTAACTCTCTTACGGTAAAGCAGGCACATGAGAGTGCCGTTGCAAGGTCTTATCTCTGCCTGGTGCCCTCTCCCTCACCCTGCTTAACCCCTGACATGGCCAGCATTGTTGGGCAGAGAGGTTGTGTAGATTAGGTAGCCTTCTAGGGAACACAGTGACTGAACAAGCGTTGGGCTGTGCTGCACTTCTCAAATACCAGACTTCTTCTTGGATCCTCATACATGGAATCATGTTGAGATAACCACTTTTAAGTGGATTAATTCTATCTAGCATAGTCTATCTAGCATGGTCTAATTCCCCATTAAATATTCACAAAATACCTCATACATGAAAGTGTTTAAGGACATGTTATGTGCTGCCTGCAGCACAGGTATGTATTATACTAAGCTTCACATCACTTTAGCCATAGCACCATAGTCCAGTGACCAAGCCTAAAACAACAGGCCTGAGAAATCTCCTGGGGTCGTGGGGGTCACAGTGAAGTGATGCAGTTTTATATTTGAATGACCAAACGTGACCTTTGAGATTAGAAGAGGAGCTGTTTCTCAGGGGGCCAGAGTGTGTCCCTGCTGCTATGGAGCCAGTGTCCCTTTGATCCCTGGGTAATGAGACTAACACCAGGCGTTGTGGTCACTGAACACGCTGACACGCCACTGGAGAGACGCCTGCAGATGCAGAGGCATGCAACATGATCTGGGAGTGGGAGTGTACCTTCAGGTAAAGTGCCTGAAAACATGGACACATGCACATACAGTACAGTAGACACACACACACACACACACACACACACACACACACACACACACACACACACACACATACATTATATACACTACATACAGTGAACACATACACATTGTAGGCCTACACATACACTACACTAGGGGACGGAAGTGGAAGTACAATACACATATACATACAGTCGCACATACACTTAGGCCTACACATATAGCACAGTGCCTATACTGGTAGATAGAGCACACATACATTACACAGGGGTATACATGTATGGCAGTAAACAATCTATGGTACAAACACTTTGATATTGACTCAGATGCTTTGAAACACAGGTTTCAGGAGGTTTCTCTAGGAGTCTAATCAAAGCAAGGGCATGGGCAGACAGAAGAGCAGAGGGGGCATGTTGTGTTTCTCTGTACAGAACTATCATTTGGTTGAGGGTGTGATGGGCTACCTACAGTACCAGGACTGGACCCCCTCTCTAGGGCAGCTCTCAGCCATCCACACAGAGGTCCAGTGAAGATCAATCATGGCGGGGCCGTCCCCACGAGACTCTCAGTAACATCCACTGATTGCTTTCTGCGGTGGAGGCCGTTAAGTGGAGCCTGCCGATGGGCTCCTGGACAACACTTAACAATCAATCAGCTTAGGGTTAGGGTTAGGGTCCCCCTCCAACACATTACACACAAACAGTAATTCAGGTGGATACAAGTGACACTCAAGAATCACAGGGCGAATATGTCCCTCCCTGAGTTAGAATGGTGGTGAGGAGAGATGGAGGGAAATTGTTGTGTTGTGTGATTTACATACAGTCAGTGATAGTGACCCTGTTGAGTTTCCTCCATGTTGTCATTTTTGGTCACTGAGAGGACTCGGCATGTATTGGTTGGTATTTTCTATTTTGACCTTCAAAGGGTGCCATAGTTGACTTTGCTCCACTCGGTGACAATTGCGTGAAATACTTAGTGTAGTCATAAGGATATACAGTGGTGTGTTCTTCTTGCAAATGAAAATAATAACCTTTGAGCTCTAGTTTCACTGGGTGGATGTCCCTGTGAGATAGATAGAGCATCTGCCCTATCCATGAGGGAAGTTTACCTATTGATTAGGGATTCCATTGACTTAATGAACCCTCAGCTTTCCATCAGACGAGTAGCCAATATATGTTCTAATCTCTAGAACGGATGTCTGGCCCAGGCTCTCTTTAAATGAATTGATCTACTCATCTTCCCACAAATGGGAAAATGGGCGAGTATTGATATGATTCTTAGTTTCGTTGATGGATGTGTGTGGCGTTAAAACACGAGCCATGGACCAGTGCAGAGGAAAATCACAGGAAACGACATTACTGGAGCTCCTCAAAGACAAACCACTATCATTTGTACCAGAGCCAAGATTCTGTCCACCTGTTTGTTTGTTACATGCACTTTGCATGATGGCTATCTAGATCCAAATAAATGAATACAAAATAGTCTAATGAAAAGCCTTCATTTAGTTTGTTTTGTGTAAGTATTATTTACTGCTACACAGCACTTCACTGCAGTTTTTTATATCATTTGTCATTTGTGTCATTTGTCATTTGCTCATGTCATTTGCTCTGTACAATATATCATAACACTGTTCTATGTTAATATGGCTGTGTCTATGGCCAATGTTAATATTCACCTTTTTACAATAGACATTTCTGATCATACTACACTGCTAGTTACAGAGCAAGTTGTGTCCACCTTCTCACCAGTTACTCCCTGATCTCTGATCAGCACCAGTGTAGTGATCTAGTCCATAACTCCCCTCCCAGGATAGTTGCTGTTTGGTCAGAGTTCAGGTTAGGTGAATCATTTAAAATGAAGGCTGGATGTCCCTTGGCGGTGAAGTGAAGGTGGTAGAGAGTGAAGACTGAGATCCAGTCGTTGATTCAATATTTGTTTTAGTCAGATTGCACCCAAGGGAACAGGAGATGCTTACATCCCTCTAGCCCACCATTGTTTAACTGGTGGAGGGGATACATGGGCTGATTGTTTTGGTGGTCTAAGAACTCCTAAGTGTTCAGTTCCCACAACAACCCAGCATTGTTGGAACTCACTGAGATTACAACCGTGACGGACATGAATATTCACCACCAAGGCAGCCAGCTGTAGTGTTAAACCACAGAACATTCAAAACCCAAGACCCTTGGATACAGTACATACCATCACAAACATTTGTCTCTTTCTCTTCTAAAATCTCCCGGACTAGATTGTTTGATATTTCAACTCTCCATTTCCATATTAGAAAAGACACTTTATTTGAGAAAATTGAAACAATCGCTTTCCCACTACGATCTCCCTCAATTTGGTTGTCAAAAATGTTAATCTTTTCTCCGGCCTGAAATAATGAGCCAGCTTTATTGGTCAAAGGCCATAATAATTTGAGCTCTTATTTTATAAACTCATTTCTTCCAACTGACATTGTGATAGAGGCAGGAATAATAAATCACAAACACGTTCGCGAAGATTGCATTGTAAATGTCAAACTAGACAGGAAATTGTAATTAAAGAATGGAAATTGCTTCTTTGCACTTGAATTTCAAAATGAGCTAAGCATGGAATTTTGTAAGCATTTAATTATGGCCCAATTTGCAGAGTCTGTTTAGTTTTCCCTCTCTCTCCCTCACTTGGTCCACGACCCCCCCCCCCCCCCCACACACACACACACACACACACACACACTGTCTCGTTATAGTAATTCTCTCCTCTACGCTGCTGCCATTGAAAGCTGGCTGTTGAAAATGCTGAGAGGATCAGCACAGAGCTTAATTCTCATCGCTCTTGTTCATAACTGGGATGATTACTTCATGATATTTCTTACTGGCATTGTCTCCATACACTCTCATCTGGAGGGCCTCCAGATTGGGGCAGAGAGAGCAAATATTGTCCTGTATGTGGATAACAAGTCCTCCCTCCTTTTCCATAGATAGAGGCAAGTGACTCCACAATCAGATCCTACTGTATTTATTGGTATTATGCTAATAGGCTTTAACATTAAAGTTACAGGAGACAACGTATCAGAAGTCAATTGGTGTTACAGAGTGATAGTTATTGTTCCAGTATGAGTCAAGTTTGGTGTTCACTTCCTCAGTTCAGAAAGTTGACCTTTGACCTTTGACCAACTGACTTTTATGAGTCACATTTATGTTCCAGAGCCATCGATATACAGTACTCATAATAAAGACGTCAATAATTTCAAAGACAGCATGTTGTTGTTACACCAACAATCCAATCCAATGTTTTTTTGTTATTTTATTGTCCAGACTCTCGGCTCTCGTTGAGGATGAAGGAATCGTCACTATTATGTTCTCAGAGAGTTTACAGAGGTTCATCCTAATAGACTATCATCAGCAGACTTGGTTTGAGTTAAGGCTTGGGTTTGAGCTTTGGGTCCACTATCCATGTGGACTGCACAGCCTATTTGAGCTCATTGACACCATAGTAGAAAGGCTCTCTCTCATGTTTGTGCTGCTGTAGAACATGTGTGTAAGGTGTTGCAATGGAGCTCTACCCCTCCACCAATATTCATTTTCCAGATGTGAAGCCATTGTGTCTTGGGCTTCCCCCCCCAACATTAACCCTGCCACAGGAGCTGAGGTCCAGGAGAACTGAGTGAGTGTATGTGTGTTGGGGGTGAGTGAGAGTGTGTGTCTTGGGGATCGTATGTGTGTGTGTGTGTGTGTGTGTGTGTGTGTGTGTGTGTGTGTGTGTGTGTGTGTGTGTGTGTGTGTGTTGGGG
This sequence comes from Argentina silus, assembly GCF_951799395.1. NCBI lineage: Eukaryota > Metazoa > Chordata > Actinopteri > Argentiniformes > Argentinidae > Argentina > Argentina silus. The sequence goes on along the minus strand of NC_139656.1, from coordinate 14,471,975 downwards.
GGGGGGCTACAGGCCCTGTGTTCACAGTGATGTCACGCAGGCTCTCCACAGACTGGCTGAGTAAGAGGAACAACAGAATTTCGACTGAAGAGATCAATTATAGATAGAAGGAAATGAATGGGAAAAGTAATTTAATAAATTATTGAGTTGATGTCTTATATCATGTACAAAAGCAAATGAAAAATTAGATTGTGTATTTGGATGAAGCTCGATTTAAAGAGCTTCAAAATTATATTTAATTAGAAAAGAAAAAAAAAGGGATGTGATTGGTATATGAGGTTTCACTGGGGAAGCTAAATTAATGAGGGCATTTGGAGCGATAGCAAAGGATGTGCCAGCTTGGAGTGTGACTGTCTGGACAGACGAAGAGAGGAGAGGAGAGGAGAGGAGAGGAGAGGAGAGGAGAGGAGAGGGGAGGAGAGGAGAGGAGAGGAGAGGAGAGGAGAGGAGAGGAGAGGGGAGGAGAGGAGAGGAGAGGGGAGGAGAGGAGAGGAGAGGAGAGGGGAGGAGAGGGGGAGCGCCAGAGTTGAAAGAGTCGACAGTGGAGTGGCGTTCTGTCTTCTCTGTCTTTCTTCCACTCACAGATGGGCAGATTAGGAGGCACAGTTTTTCTCCTCTCTTTGGGCTCCGTTCCACACCAGACAACATGGCTGCTGACACAACAATGCAACCAGTCTAGTGAAGAACAGCCACAGGAGGACCCCATCTGAAACATGGCCTGTGAATGTACTGTATGAGAATTAGGTTGAGAAAACACCTCAGCAAAATGTCAGAGAAGATACCAAAAGTGTTGGCAAATAGCTAAACTCAAAACAGCCCTATATATGAAAGAACAGATACAGCTCTGAGTTCAAATGAACTTTATTTTACACTGTTGTTTTATTCAAAATGACATATCCAACACTCAATTAAATGTAGAGTTTCAGAACTTAAAAAGAGGATGCCCTGGCTCACACTTCAGCCGCAGGAAAAGTAAATAGAGATAGTAATTAGACGAGGAAACTTGAAAGTTGAATCCGAGTCTCTCCTCAGTGTGAACCGTGATGTGATGAAGCCATGGGACAAATGAGGGGGAGAGGAGAAGCGAGGGAGAGAGGCAGAAGGGGGAGAGAGGGGGAAAGAGACTAATTTATGTGTGTGTTTCCAATGCCGTCTCTGGGACGTCGCCTCCCCCCAGATTGCGTGGCAGGGCGTCTGGAGGGCGTCTGGAGAACCAGAATGCAAATAGAGCAGGTTTCTAGGTGAGGTTGGGCACAGTCACAGCCCGTGTTGGGACCCAGTCCCGCCGTCGCTAAACAAGTGTTTTTTGTGATGCTAGCCCCCTGGGACAGAGCCAAACGACTGCTATCATCTGCAATGCTGTGTTACTTAAGCAGAAATACTCCACTTTGCAGCCACTATTTATAAGATGAAAGGCCCTTCTTCAGGGAATGTCAGAATTAGTAATTTTTTTCCAATTAATTTGTGTTGTGAGGTAGTTTTCTTGGTCCCCAATTTCCCCAGTGGGTTGGTGTTTGTGTGTTTGCTCGATAGTCACTGTGTCAAAACACCAGGAAAAAAGGGCCTGTTTGGTGGGTTTGCTTTGTTTCTGCTCTGAACATAGCTCAAGTTGGCAAGACTCTTAAAAATCTCTTCCCTAGCAGAAACTCAATAGTGTTACTACAGTTAGATAGAGTTAACATTTGAAAAAGATTTGGATCAACGGAAAGGAATGGAAAGATGTTCTATAAGACAATCTCTCTCTCTCTCTCTCTCTCTCTCTCTCTCTCTCTCTCTCTCTCTCTCCAAAAATCAAGTACACACACACACATGCACACAGACCGATAAACATACAGTTTAGCCCAAATAACACATGATGAATTAAGAGCAAATCAGTGGTATTAATTGGTTATATCAGGGAAAAGTAAAGATAAAAGCCCAACTTTAATTGAATGTGAAGCTTCATTTAAGTATAGATTTGTACCAGACCACTTTATTGAATTGCTTTCTCAAACTTCAAATACGCTTTTAACATTGAGCCAAACTCATCCGGCAAGGAAAAAAGGAAAAAAAAATCAGTTATTTCCTAATTTACCTAAACTTTCATGTGGATTGACCATCCATGATGTGGTGTTTTACTGCATCCCTTACTGTAACTAGCCTGATCAGCTAGCTTCAGCATTTTAGCCTCCAGTCTTGGTTCTGGAGAACGAGAGAGACTACAGTACAGTGCATGTCTTCAGGCATTTGCTGCAGTAATGGAACAGAAGAAGGTGCTAATGTAAAACGTGTGACTCCACTAATGAATCAGTTTCGATATACTGCAATTCTAAGCACTAAATTATCATAGCTAAGACATCCACTCTTGTGCCCATTCAAATTAGCAACACTTTTGCTAGGAATAAACTGTTGGACTTAATGAGTTGAGAAAAGAGCATGATTACCTCCTCCAGTTCCTGTCAACACATTATATAGGCCTGGCATACGGATATGAACAGACAGTTGACTTTAATTAAATGAAATCAATAGATTACGATTCCCCCCCATATGTCATCATGCCTACAAATAGCAATAGCACTGCTGATCAATCAAAAGTGTGAGTGAGGTATATCAGTGCAAAGTCAAATCCATGTGAAATGCTCATGGAAATCAGAGACGTAAATGGGAGTCACACACACTTGAGGCTTGACACTCGATAGCGAGGTGAAATGTGATGATTGGATGGAATGCAACATTAATAGATGTTTTCCACAGCCCTTTACACTATAGATGTACTGTAGCTACATATGGGTCCACTCTGAGAACCTAAACTACGGTCATTATGGCAATATGGGATCTGTCCATTAGTCTTACGCTGTTGGTATTAATTGCTCACTGAAGTGAGTGAGTGTGTGTGTGTGTGTGTGTGTGTGAGTGTTCACATACAATATGTGATGGAGAATAATAAGAACACTATTGTGTTAGTTAGTTACATACAGATGCCTGTCTCAATGGCATTCCAGCTCTTTGCACCATTGTAATTGAATAACTTATAGAAAAGTCATCACATCTCCTGTTTTTTTTCTCTCTCTCTCTTATGCGGCGTGTAAAAAGTCCTTCTGTAACTACCTGGGAGAGCAACCCATCAACAGCTGTTAGAGCTGACTTGAAGGTTAAATATTAGGAAGGAATCCAATTTCTCTTGTCTATTCAGCTCAGCGGTGTGTTAGATTGCAGCTGGAGTGTGCTTACCGAGTGTGGGATATGAAGTGGGCTAATCAATCCCCTCTGCTTCATTCTCAAATTCCTCTCATATCAGCTCCCTGCCCCCCGGGCAGGCCTTCTGCTTTCCGAAAGCCAATTCCACACGAAATAAGAACTGTGACCTGCAGCTAGAGGGTGAAGTTGAGTTTTCCCTTCATGATTAATCTCTTCTTGGGTGGCTTTCAGAAAAAAAGAGGAGAAGTGGGAGGAGAGAGAGAGGGAGAGGGTGAAAAAAATAAGAAAACATGCAAGTCGCTGCCTTGTGACGGGCAAGTTTTTTTTTTTCTTTTTTTTTTTTACTCTGAATGAGCCCGATGCAGTGGAGCCTGCTTATCTGCTCAGAGAAAGAGGGAATTCATTTTTTGACAGGGCTTCATGTTGACATTGAGAAAATGAACTACCTGATGCTACGATTAAACCTGGCCTGCCATAATTGTCATCTGAACTGTGGCAGTGATGAAACTTAAACTTAAAGGGGCCGGGGCGATGGAGTAGTGGATCGAGTGTTTGGCAACTACTGTAAAAAATGTGTGCGTGTGTCTCTCACTGATAGGGAGAAAAATACACTTTGTTTTGTTTTGAGAGCAAATACCCTTGATCCTGTAACCCTCCATATGAATAAACCTGAGATTCAGGACAGGGTAGGGTTGGTCACCCATGTAACCACATGCTAGCAGCTCTCTTTCTCACACCCATCTACTTTTTAAGATGAAGAGATGTTCACTAAACTAAACATTATAAAGCACCTAGAAATGGACAGTCAATGACTGTGTCTTTTCTATGGGAAGATATTGCCTATTATAGACCCGCAACAACAACAAGGCCAGTCTTATTCCTGAGCTAGCAGATGGGCTGAACACTACCAGAGCAGAGGCGTAAGGTGATATAACCTTAAAGTGCCAGTATCACATTTTACAGGTTATAATGACATCTGTCACTGAGATTGGACCTGTCAAGCACTCTCTCTGCCCACTTGGATTGGTCTTAATAGCTGTGTGTGCGCGTGATGGTCCAGACGTACTGTGAGACCTGGGTCGATGCCCGTCCTGGGAGAGTGCTGGTGGTGTTATTTTGAAAGGCAGGGAAGAGGAGGCCCTTTGTGACTGGGCTTGAATGAGCTAAATAATAACAATAATAATAATAATAATAATAATAATACATTGAATTTATTTTCATTGAAAAAAAGTGTAACAGTGAGTGCATAACAAAAAAATAATTTAAATTTAAAAAAAAGAACACAGCTGATGCAACAAAGGATCAGGACAACAAGGAACACAGCTAAAACTAACAGAAGGCCTTCCTAAAGAGGACGGTTTTTAGGCCGTTTTTTAAAAGAGCATTTGTGGTGCCCTCAGGTGGTCCGGGAGTACATTCCTATGGAGCGGAGCTTGGTCTTGGGGACCTCGAGAGGCAAGCTGTCGTTTGACCTGACATTGTGGGTGGGGTTATGGGATAGCAGCAGTTCTTTGAGGCATTTTCATGGATGCACTGGAATGTCAGCAGGGTTTTGAATTTGATTCTGATCAAGATGGGGAGCCAGTGCAAGTCAGGATGGGGTTATGTGTTGATGCTTACACACTCTCATCAGGATCCTGGCAGCGCTGTTTTGAATGAACAGCTTCTGGAGAGCTTCTGGAGACTCCTGCCAGGGATCCCAGTGAAGAGGGTGTTGCAGTAGTCCAGCCTTGAGCAGACTGAGTAAAGGTGGGACGGAGTTTGGAAATGTTTTTGAGGTGATAGAAGGATCCCTTGCACAGGTGTTGTGACGTCAAAAGTCAAAGAGGAGCTGGACTTGGAAGCATTTGGGAGGTGGGGGGCTGACATCATCAACGAGTGAGTGGTAGAAATATGACATGGGTGTGATGACCTAGGCCTACATAAAACTGTGTTTGTTTGTTTATGACAAATATAGTGTTCTCATATAGGATAGGACTACAAGTTGGCCACAAAATAGCTGTTTGAGCCACAAAATAAAACAAGCAATGCACTCACAGGGATGCTAAATGGCTTTCTAAAAGTGTTTGCATTTTTAATGCCTTAATGATGATCTAGCATTTGATGTACAAGTGTTACACACACATCTAGTAAATTTTTAAGTGTGTAAAGCATTCCGTTTTGAAAAACAGCCCATTTGCCCAGTACTCCCCACCAAACTAATTGGTTGAGAACAACAAAGTTCAATCTATGTCTGAATATGTCTTTGTTTGTTGTGTCCCCCCTCCCCCCCCATCTCCAGCAGGGCACTTATGAAAGTGCTCTTTTGCATCAGAGATAAGGTGCGCTGGGTCACAAGGGATCCAGGGAGAGTGGCTTTGAGGAGATGGGGAGAGCAGCATCCTACAGCTAGAAGCACCTCTGAGCCAGTCAAAACAGTGGGCACAGGGCCTCGACACAGGGCCTAATGGAAGAGTGGAGTAGCTAACACCATGGAGCAAGACTGGGCTCGCTGAGGTAAACATGTTCCCCACCTCTGGTCTGGGAGGCTTTGGAAGTCTCTCATAAAACATAGACAGGTCGGGACAGTGTTTTGTACCCACACACTGATACATAGAGTATACAGTTTTTTAACCTGATGATGGGTGAAGTTTTGGGAATAGCTTGTACCATTACTGGTAGGCTTCAGACTTACTGTACTTGAAATGTGTCTCAGCTTGATCTCCATACTGTACAGTCATGTGCTCTTGCATGCATTATGGCGGTCTCATGAGTGAGTCACATCTGCTAGCGACTCTATAATTATTCACTCCCATCTCTTTGATGTAGCTGAGCTTTTCTCTTAAGTAGCTGTAATTGCTTTGTCTGTTTAGGACATATACCTGCACACTAGCTTTTACATGAGGGCAGACTTGAATGTACAGTATTCCCTAGTGCAGCCAGCCTCTCAGCCTGTAGCACAGACCTTCCCTTCCTAGAACCACACTCTCTGACTCCATCATATTGATGAATAAAATAGTACCTTTTTCCAATTAGATTTTGAGTGTTGGCAAGAAAATGCACATGCTGTGGGAAAAATGAGTCTGGATCCTTGACGGTTTGCGTAGAGCAGCATACAAGTTCTGGTCCTGGGTCTTAATGATACGGATGATGATGGGGAAGACTGACACTTTGTCAGATGCTTTTATGGAAGAGGTGCTGCGGCGAGAAATGCCTGCCCGACTCCTCCTCACTGCATTGTCCTTCCTCCCTGTGACGGAGGATGGAGCACAGATGCCCTCTTTCTGCTCCTGCTCCAACTGTCATCTCAGGCTCGCCGGAGCCACGCTGCACTTAGGCCCCATTTGCTTTTAAGGATGTCTGACAGGACGGGCGGCCACGTATGATCAAACTTTACTTTTGCTGTGCACTTGTGACAGTTCATTCAGAGGGGCCCTAATGCGCTGTCACCAGCGCTCTCCACTCAGCTGCCTTGATTTACCTTCCCCATCTGTCTCAGTCAAGCAGAACCGCCATGGGGGTGGGTGTGGGGAAGAACGGATGGAGGGTGGCCCGCTAACTCTAGGGCTTATACACTTTATTTTTAACAGAGCCCTCTGCCCCCTACCCCCCTCTTCAATATCTCCTCTGTTCTCATCACCTTTATGTTCACCTTTTCTCATTCTCCAACCTAGCATGCAGCTCAACACTATACTGTAGGACACAGAGTGCTGTACATTGCCAATGTCTATTGCTATTGTGATGTGAGAAATGAGGCTTTCTCATCATATCCCCCTCGGTGACCAGGAGTGATCTTTTTGAAGGTGTTCCTGTGTGTCTTCTATTAACCCCCCCTCTGTAGTCCTGATGGAGGAGTGGAGGGGGGCAGGATCACAGTTACACCAGGCCTCGCAGTAAACAAACCCCCCACACTGACTTATGGTGACACACACTTATGTGGAGAGAGAGTGTGTGTGTGTGTGTGTGTGTGTGTGTGTGTGTGTGTGTGTGTGTGTGTGTGTGTGTGTGTGTGTGTGTGTGTTTATATTTTTTTAAGCTTATGAAAAAAACATGATATGCGGCCAAATAATTTACATGCTCTCAATTTTGACTCACATTGAGATGGTTCTTTGGCTTATCAGTGCTTAAAATGCATCTTTTAAAAAAGCCGCAGGGATATGACACAACCCAGGAATTTAATGATTTTATAAATCAGAATCTGCTTTCAGTGCCTCTTATGAACTGGACCGAAGGGAGGGGGGAGGGGCAGGGGGTTACCACATGTTTCCAGGCTTCAAGGTCTCTCTCTGCCATTGGCTTGGGAGAGCATTCAAATCAAGATGTTAATGTGTTGGAACATTTTATTTTAAGGTCTCCATTATGCTTTTTTATGATTTAAGCTGCACTGTTTCAGAGTGGCTACACGATGTACTACAAGCCTCTTAAAGTCCTAATAAATATGGAATTGCACACGATTTTTCCCCCTCTCTCTCTCTTTTGCGCTTTGATCATGCAATCCCATGACAGATCCATCAGCAGCTCTTCATCTCCTACAGGAATGGGCCAAGCCTAATTGGTGCTACTAGGAATAAATCAAAGCAGGAAACAGGATGCTTTCCAAACATAGCCCCACAATGCCCTAAGCCTAACCCTAACCCTAAATCTAGTACGTTACCCTTGACTGGCCACTGAACATGCAACCCCTCGCAATGTCTCTGCAGTGTTGCAGTGACAGGTGTATGCTACTGTACTATAGTATGACTGTAGTGAGTGGTACGTTACAGTTATAGAACTCATCTTGTGTGGTACCTGCGTTGCTGCTCTCTTGGTCCTTATTCTAATCTTATTTAATAGTCTGCCCAACGCGGATTTCAATGCAGGCCCCCAGATTGGAGAGTTTCCAAACAATCCCGAGCTCACCCAAGCTTGGAATTGGTTTTCCGTGGAACATCTCCCTCCTCCCTTTGGGCACTTTACCAATTTGACCAAATTTGTTCCATCGCTGGTTCTAAGTACCAGAAGTGTTTTCTGCCCACACTTGGACTCGTTTTTGCAATTTGCACATTCTTTGCAGAACATTAACAGCTTTGTCAGGGACTCAGCCATCGGTAGCAGTGGTGTGGTGTTGTGTGGTGTGAGGGGGGCCTCTCTCTCTCTCTGTCTGGGAACCCTTGGTACTGTATGATGGTCAGGAGCGTTTCCCAGCCCCTGAGACATTTACAAACGACACTGATACTGAACTGTACTGTATCTCCCCTAGTCGACCACAGGATTCTGTCTGCAAATAGTACTGTATGACATGGCCAAAACATTGTCCAAAGGCCACACATATTGTTTGACGTTCTTTTTGAATCAATGTTGTTGTCCTTGTGTTACTTGACCACAAGAAAAAAATGTATCTTTATATTTAACTGCTTGAATGCAATGCAGGTCGACTGAACTGTAGCCTCAATCTATAGTTTTTGTCGTCAAAGCTTTAGCTATTGTATGTTTAACTGGTAATGCTTTTTTCAGCCTGGTTTCTTCTCCTCGGCCTCTCCCTCTGACACTGACAGTGAGGCTTAGTCAGGCTACCCTGGCTCATTGCGATTGCATTACAAGCAGGGATGTGCTCCAACGCACCTCGCGCCACTCTATTAAAAACTCAATATGCCATCTTCATAATCACCCAGGGACGCAGCTCTGCATCTCCCTGAACTTTTGTTTCTCTGCCACCCAATGCGAGACAAATACTCTACGTGGTGGAAGCACCTGTCTACTTGATGTATTACGGGAGTACAATGGGCCACTAAAAGTTGATATACTGTAATTGTGTGAGATAATTAGAGTTATAAAACCCAGGGTAAATGCCCCATTGGGATGGGGAGTATTAGATTGTGTCCACAGAAATGCACGCCCACTGCTTTTTTTAATTTAAGGGATGAGTGTTAGCGGAAATATCATTTAGCCCGCGATCACATTGGAGGTGTAAATACAGATAAAGACCTGAATGCTTCATAAACCATTACTTTAGAGTTGGGAGATTAAGTGCGAGAAATAGGGGGCCACTAATGCAGGCGAATGTAAACTTTCCACTAGTTTAGCAATGCTGAGACTGGAGCCGCTGCTGTGAACAGCTTCAGGCACCAAAAGCAATTAACAAAAACTTAAAATAATAATTTGAACTAATTCTTCTCATGCTACTGTATCTGCAGAAAATGATGCATTACTGTATATGTTGATTATAAATGGGAAGAACTTCTTTATCTGCAAAGGGAATACCTTATGCTGAGACGGCTTCTTTAAAGAGGCAGCTTTAGGGGCTATTTGGAATATAATTTTTCTTTTTTGTTCTTTTTTTCTTCATACTGTATGCATAGGCTTTTCTCCTCTTTCTTTTCAGTCCTTTTCTTTTATCTTACATTCATTAAACACAGTGTCATCGTGCGTTAGCCTTCACCTGTCAAAATAGAAGACGTCTAGATATAATTAAAAGAGTTAGCAACGACTAACGTAAATGTAAATGTAAATGTTAAATGTAATGTAAATGACTAACGTGGTGGTTAGGCAGTATTAGGCATTAACTTCTGGTTAAGGTTAGGGTTAGGGTTGGGCATTAACTACTGCGTGGGTTTGGGTTAGGAACAGCTTTGAAGTGGTTAAGGCAATTGTAAGTTATCAGAGGTAGGTAGATTTGAACCTGCGAAGTTCAGATTGCAAGGACGTTGCAAGCGTTTCCCCAAAATGAAACCTCTTGGTTTCATCCTCTTTGGCTGCACACACGGGGGGTCCAGGCAAAAGGATTCTTGGTAATCTTGGGTGGCTTGTTCATGCCTGCCACCCTTCCTGCCTGTGAAGCTTTGTATGCTGATGTCAAGCCAGGGATTCAATCCTGTTGCCTTTGGATGCGCAACAAACTCATGCCTTTTTGAGATGGCAAAAAAAATCCATATTCAAATGTCAAGCTTTGTTAATGTTTGCCTTTAATAACCTGGATCGAAATGTTTCTTTTTAATTTCCAAGAGAATAATTTGTTCATGCATGCAGACGCTTTGTTGATGTTTAATTCCAGCTTGCATACACAAAAAATATTACTTTGGTAGCCGTTTATTTGTTCGATTCAACAGAGAGGGAGGTTATGGCGTTCACTAGGCCTTGTCTGAACCTGGCTGGACTCATACTACCCAGCCCAGACGCCGTTCTGGTCTGCCTGTTCTCTGAGAACACAACACAGTCAGAGGGTGGTGTGTGTGTGTATGTGTGTGTGTGTGTGTGTGTGCGTGTGTGTGTGTGTGAAGGGGGAGCAGCCCCTCCATTTAATGCCCTCTGATGGGTTCGGCCTGTTCTTTATCTCTCCATGAATCATATTGTTCTGAGTGGCTATAATAGGATAATAGGCTAATCTGGATAGTTTGTATTTGCTTTTAGACCATTTATTCAAAAAGCCTCTCTTTGATACAGTTGTTTCAGTGAGTGCAGTTAAAGGATATTTTACCTGCGGATGTTCCAAATGTGAAATGGTTGTATAACACAACCCATTCTACAAGCAGGAATCTGGCAGGATGTACGCTGTTCATGTACTGTACTGTAGCTCCGTACAAAACAACTAGAGTGAGAACTGCTTAGTACATTGTGATCTGAGCTTGTTCTCCCTGTGTTCCGGTTAGGTTTGGCTTCTCCTCTAAGTTTTCCATTATGCAGAATAGATCTGTGAAAAAAAGGCAAGCCAACTAATCTTTTTTTTTCTCTTCCCCCATGTTGAAATACTGAAATGTTTCCGATACCTTTATTAGTGTGCGAGAGCAATCCTGAAATTTACAGCGACTGCACCCACCTCATGCCATGCATTTGGTGTAATTATTTAGAAATAATCAATTGACTAATGATGGCGTAATTTACGGTGCTCATTAATCTGGTGACTGGCTGTGTTAATCAGTTAAGCTCCACAGTCGGGGTGGTGCATAGCCAATGAGAGAGCTAGCTACCTGTGCTAGTGCAGAGGAGACTAGGGGCTTGGTTGGACAGTCAGGGGGTGGGGGTGGGGGGGAGGGGGTAGGAGGGGCATTCTCAAACAACAACAACCAACCCTAGTCCTTCTGGAGGCCTTAGTTATATCCATTGCAATATCAGAAATATATTAGGACCATATTCAGGATATAAGGATACTACTGGACACAGTCATTAGAAGGTAGATCCTGATCTGTGGTACTAATACCATATCCACCATGTTCAATCCTACTGTAAGAGGAGACACAGTAGCAGGCCTCTTCTCTAACAGAGACAGTCTGGTCACTACGTCATGCAAGGATGTTTGTTCTGTTGTTGACAGATTCCTGCAATAAAAGATTTCTGCCTGTAATGAGAAATATGGTTTAACTTTCATCTCTGATTGGAATCAAAGGCGGGATTGATTCCTTGCTTGCGTTTTGTCAGTATGATTTCTAGAGAGCTATAAATATTTGTGCAATTTTCTCATACAAATTCCTTTTTATCTCATATCTACACAACTAACAGTAATTATCAGGCTGATATTGTTTATTTTGCAGAGACCAGATTCAAAGGCAGGATTAGCCAACATGGTGGAGGACCCCTGCTGAACGAATATTGTCAGTGTAGCGCATGACCGTCGAAGATGGATATAGATTGCATATTACGATGATTTTCTAGAGTAAATGAGACAAGCCAAAGTCTAAATGATCAGTTTAATTTGATGTGATTATGCATTCATAGAACTGGATTTGTCATTATTGCTTTGTATTTTTTTTATTCCAAGATGTGTCATCCAAGTGTATTCATCACTGTGAATTGCTCAGTAATTTTTCCTGTAGAAAGTCAGGGTAAAAACAGGAGAAATGCTCACTCTCCTCCGGTCTAAATGCTACTTTCATCTGTCTCTTTGTCTAGGTAATGAGCAAAAGTAAATACAGAGAGATGTGAAGAACTTTGTTGTGCTAAATTACTTGTGGAGATCCCATAACATTGCGATTTAATATTGGAGGGATTATTGTTTTAATGGCCAGCCTATGAGCCTCTCACTCCTCTTAGTAAGACAAATGGGAAAATTGAGATACACAGATTTTCAATAACCTGGGCAGTGTCCTGCAGTGCCTGCTGGGAGTTAACATGGTGCTCTTCCTGCCTGTGCAGCAGGATGTCTAGGGGGACAGGGCAGTGTAAACGTAAACGTAGCACAGCACCTGTGTGTATGTGTGTGTGTACCCAGGTAACATCCCTAGCCTCCCAGCAGCCTTTTAGTGGGGATGTCGTGTTTGTTTCCTGGGGAAATAGACGCAGACTCTTGACACCGGCAACGTTACTTAAAATCCCAGTATATTCAGGCTAGCGGAAGATAACTGGATTGCACATGAGACCTGTGCTAATGTCATGTGAAGGGCATTGGGATAAACAGGCACTTGTCTCTGCAGCGGGGGGCCAGAGATGGGAGGAGGAGGAGGGACTGGGGATGGGAGATAGCCAGTCTCTACCAGGCAGATGGCCTCACCAGTCACAGGCCTTCTGAAGGCCTCTGTCTCTCTCTCTCTCTCTCTCTCTCTCTCTCTCTCTCTCTCTCTCTCTCTCATTCTCTCCCTCTCATTCTCTCCCTCTCTCTCCACCCCCTCTCTCACTCTCTCGCTCCTCTCCCTCATGTACCCATCCATTCTCTCCCCCTCTCCAAACACACACAATGTCTGGGCCTCTTTCCCTCTCATATTGTTCTGTATGAAGGCCAATGTGCTTATTTATGATTTTTGTGTTCAGTGTGTGTGTGTTTTGAGACACTGCGGTGTTGAAGTTGCCATGGCTTTCATTAAGGCCGAGGCTGAATGAAATATGGATGTGTAGGGAGTGAATTAGAGTGATGGAATGGGCAGAATATTGCCTTCCTTGTGCCTGGGCGATACTGTCTTGGGGGTGTAAGCACTCCAAGCCTGTGGAAACCCAACCCTCTCTCCAAGCTCTCCAAGCTCTCCAAGCATTCATCAGCAGCCCAGTTTTGCCTCCCATCCAACGCTGATGAATGGTATGTTGTGGAGTCTTTGCTTGGCTAAGGACAGGCTGTATCACAGAGGAATGATATCTCGTTTCTATTCTAGAAATGTCCTCAATCGAGGAATCATAGCCCACATTACTGACAGGGAGTTTGACCTTAAAAAGAGAACTCTAACAACTTGAATGTTACTTAAACAAATCCATTATGTCTGTGACATTCAAATACCAGTGGTGCTCAAACTGTAATGCGCTTTTAATGATTTTAATGAACAATGAGTCGCTGAGACAGAAAGAGCAGTGTCATTAAATCCTTTGACACCTTTATTATGTATCACACAGAATACCAATATTGTACAACAAGCAGAAACTGTAAGTCTAGGGTCATAGACGATACATCAGGAAGTTAATACAAGAGTGCTACCCACATCACACTCCAAACAGTTTGTCAATACACTTTAAAAGGGACTTGTCATGCCCTAACAACACTCCTTGACCCAAGCAACAGATAAACTGATTTCAGCCAACTCAGTTTGAGAAGAAGTAGTCATCATGTTGGCACCATAAGTTTAATTATTCATATGGCTAACAGCTTGCTTTTTTACTTTTGTAAGGGTTTGTTTCATTATTTGAATACTGTAAGTGTACATCAAGCCCGGGGACTGTAGTAGGTTAGGCCTCATGCTTGTGACTGCCTCCCACTGGAGACAATGGTACAGCACAATTCATAAGCTCCCATTGGTGGGAACCAACCATGGAGTGAACCCACCCAAGAGTCCCCCCTTCAGTTAAGTCTTATAAACCTGCAACACTATGCAGACAGCTGTTCTGTCTGAGCGCTCTTGGAATGTAAAAATGAGAACCAATTTGTGCCTATTGTGTTTGTTTTAAATCCTCTATGTGCTCTCATCCTTTCCACCCTGCACAAGGCCTGTCCACATCTCACTTCTGTTTTTATTTCGAGTCAAATCTAGTTCACATGCAGACTTACTGGGACATGTTTTAAGGCCTCTCCACATGAACGTAACATATGGACATCTGACATCCAAAGTCTGGAATGACTTTCAAAACAGCAACAGAGTATACATGGGGGGCAGGCTGGAGAGGGAAAAGAAAGCTTAATTGAACAAACTAATGAGTAGTTCTTGTTTCCGTCGGGGATATGCCAGTGAGATTGTTTGACAGTTTATCTGTGATAAATAAATGCTTAAAGAGCTAATTAGCTTCTTGGCCCTCGGGGGAGGTGGGTCGTTTGGGTGTCCGCCTCTGTGTGCTGCCACAGCTTCAAGAAGACACTAGTCCACCTCCTGCACCCCCACCCCACCCCCTCACACACACACACACACACACACACACACACACACACACACACACACACACACACACACACACACACACACACACTCACACGCAGCCTCAACCACCCACTGATTTGTCCTCCCCATGGATACACTTCCCTAATACACCATCTCATTTTTGATCATAACGGAAGGGAGGCACAATGAAAGCAAAAAGTGACTCAATACAGTACATTACAAAGACTAAGATTAATGTCATTGTGGCCATTGACCCCCAACCTTTGCTCAATGGAACCAGGTCAGTCTAGAGAACAGAGCTTGGCTGGGGCAGACATATAGCACACCTCACCTGGAATATCTCTCTCGCCTTGGGGTACGTCACCGGCTGCAACCCGCCCTTGGTCATATATGGCCCAAATACCTGTCACTAACTGCCGGGCCACAGTAATAGGCTATTCAACGAGGTCCTACCATATTTCATTCAAACATGTAAAATGGTCGCCTTTCCTTACGCATCTCGCCTACTGTATTATCTATTGTATTCTCTCTTCCCTCTCTCTCTCTCTCTCTCTCTCTCTCTCTCTCTCTGCGCCATGGTCTGCTGTTGGAAGATGTATGGTAAAGCCTGTCCTGATAAGAACCTATCTGGTGCTGGGACTGCGATGGGGAGTCAGAGGTTGGCCCTATCTCAGCCTCAGAGGCAAAGTCCTCATCGCTGCATCTATGTCCCCTTGCCATGGCAGCTCTGGCTCGGTAGAATCAAGTCATCACAAGTTTTGTTGATGTTTTGTGTTCATAGCTGCTTTCGCCTCAGTGGAAATCAGTGCAAAAGTCAAAACTCCCTGTGATGTTAATTACATAGAAAATTAGACCAAAATTTCAAGCTGTAATTGAAGTGTTTATAGATAGTAGCAGGTCATTTGTCTCTCTGCTTCAACAGCAACCAAAGCAGATAAAATGATGTACTGTATGTTGAAGACTATAGCATTGGGTTAATGAATAGATTGAAAAAACTTTAATTCTTTAACTCCAAATTCTTTCTGTTGTCATCAAGGAATCCACTTATTGTCAATAGACAACCTATTAAGTGGTAGACCTCTGTCCACTTGGCCTCGCAGAAATACAAGAATAAGAATCTGAATTTTCTCACAATGCCTGTGGGTTGGAGCAAGTATTTATTAAAAACATAGAATGAGGAGTACAATATGAGTTGGCAAAATGGAGTGAAAAAAATTATGCTAAGCAATAAAGTGTCTGTGACATCTGTCACCTCAGAAATGTCTTTCAACAAATGATGAGAAATAAACAGAGAATGTTCCCCTCATGTGAGGGAGAGTAATCCTCTTGCTTCCCCATGGTTTCTTCTTTTCTTGTAACAATGATAATTGAGGTTATTGTTGGACGACTTTCAAGGATTTATCTTTCTTTTTTTTGCATTAATAACTTTCAGCCTCTTTCAAATCCAGAAAGTTTTTATGTTTTGTCTCTCTCTCTACTCATTGTTGGGTTTCAATTTTCCATACTTTAGTTTGAAACATAAAGCTATCATTTGAAATACATGTACCCTCTCTATCAAAATCGCACAGCAGTTTCTCTGGTTACCAGTTCCATTCTGTCCCTAAATCAAACATTGATTTATCTCTGCCCCCAATGGACATCCTCATCAATCAATGTATCAAAATACTCTGGTTTAGACTTTGTCACCACATATCAAAAACAGGCAACAAAGTGAATTTCATCTTTGTGCCAACAATCAAAAGAAATCCCCTAAAACCACACCCTTGTTGTGCCATGCTTTCTCAATGCCCTGTCCCCCTTTTGGAACAATGAGTGATTGACAGTCGACAGAGTCTATTCCCCGCCTTCAAAGGCCAGCCTTCATAAGCAGGGTGGGTTTTTAATCTGGACGAGCCACCTGTGAGGCCCGTCAGAACACAACTCAACCCCACAGGGGCAGAGCTGGGCCTCATTACTGAGAGTCCCTGGTTCTGGCCCTCTTCTCTCTCTGCCTCTGCCACTCTGCTTCGCCTCGCAGGCATGGGACAGAAATGAGAGCCGGCTGCTTGGTCCTCCGTATCACGCCATGGCCGCAATTTGTCATTTTTCACACGAGATGAAGCCTTTTATGAAGCGAAATGAGTTTCCCTAGAATGAAGCGCCACAAAAGCCCCGTGATTAATTTGCTTGTTAGGCTATTGCAGCTGTCACCTGTGGAAGACATCTGGACAGCAGATTGACTAATGCCGGGAGTGGAGCAGAAACATGTGTGTGTGTCTCTCTCTCTCTCTCTCTCTCTCTCTCTCTCTCTCTCTCTCTCTCTTTCTCTCTTTCTCTCTCTCTCTCACTCTTTCTCTCTCCCTCTCTCCCCCCCTCTTTTTCTCAGTAACCTAGCCTACACTCAGCCTCTCAGTGGGCTTTTAAAGGGACTACTCACTGTTTGAAATTGCCCTTTTCTGAGGGGTAATTAATAAGCATTACTTGTGATTGACATGGTAATTAGCTGTATTAATGTGGCCATAAGAGGCTTTAAACAGGGAGGAGGGACAGTGAGCTGGTGAGGGGGCGGGCCAGTAGATAGGAGACGGGAGTAGAGGAGGAGTGAGCTCAGAGTGACCTCACTTAAGTCTAATGGCCCATCTGATTGTGACCACACTTTAATGGTGTTGTCATCAACAATAATATGTATCATGCAACACTAGGACTATTCTGCTTGTACAGTAGTGAAACATCTGCATAATCTGTGTTAATCAATATTACTGTAATACACATCAATATTGCTGTTCCTAGTTACTGTTAATGTATGGCCTAA
>NC_139656.1:14447267-14449767 GCF_951799395.1 Argentina silus | reverse complement strand
ATAACAATGATGGTGGCACCTTGTGTCACTGACTTTGTCTAGGTTGATCATTGCTGTTTACAGTCTCAGGACAAACGGTCCTTAGGAAAGGAAAGACATCCACTGTGTTATTGGTTGACTCTGCTGCCATCTAACAGTGGGAATGGCTGAGGACAGATGGCAGAGACAGAGTATGAACCCACAGTTCGCCTCATCAGATCAGAGCAGATACTGGTCATGGAAAGTTGGATCTTGGCTCGGCAGAGCATTGCTGTAGTAATTGCTCTAGCACACGGCCAGAGGGGTTTTGTGACAGCTTTACTCATATGGAAGGCCCTCCTCAGTAAGATAATATCAGCGAAGGTAATAAATAAGCGAGAACGGTGTAATGTAACATGGTGAGCCTACTGCAGTAAGGACTCTCCCAAAGTGTTCAGAGTTGGACTGTGTGGATGATGAGGGGGAGAGCTGCCAGATGTGACCAGCAACGTGACATCATCAGGATCCTCTATGTAATTACCTGGTTCTCTCATGAGGAGGAGGATACACTGAATGCCTCTCATTTAATCTACTGGACTTTACACTCAACATCTTGACATTCATGGAAAGAGCAGGAGGAGAGGGGCTTAGAGTCTTTCCTGAAGGGCTCACATGGGGATAGTGAGTGTGTGTGTGTGTGTGTGTGTGCATGTGTGTGTGTGTGTGTGTGTGTGTGTGTGTGTGTGTGTGTGTGTGTGTGTGTGTGTGTATGTGTGTGTGTGTTCGGGAGGGGGGGGGGGGGGGGGGGGTACCAGTCCTTGAGGTCATGGAGAACACGTCTCAGCTCCCTCAGTCAGTCAGTCCTCCGTCCCTGGACTCCTCCATGTTGAAGACCTGTGTGTCTCTATGACACTCCACACGTCTCTCCAATCCACCGCTGCTCAACCCAGCGCAGCCCTCCCCTGGTGTGTGTGTTCCAGGGACGAGGGCCCTCTTTGTCAATGCCAGAGTCAAACAAGCTGTGCCCCTGTGTGCTCTCCAACATGGCTGGAATGTTTTCCTGTTAGTTTAAGTCTCGTCTCAACTAATTAATATTTTTGCTTATAGCTGCTGTAGCTCCCATGGGAGTCAGCTTAATTAATCATTTATAAATCTACACAGCCTCATAGTTTATTAGTCTCTGCCTTTGGCACTGGCTGGCTGCATTGGGAAACCGCAAATTATTAGTTACAGGAATGAAAGCTTTTTTTCTCTCTCTCCTCATGCCTCCCTTGCTTCCAACTGATTAGGGCCTCACACAAAGAGGCATTTCCATGGCCCTGCGTTGCTCTTGAATTCATTCGGAGCGCCTGACACATTGTTCAATCTCTCCCCTCTGTAACACTGCCCACTCCTCTCTCTGTGCTGCTGATGGTTTTACTCAGTGCTGGTACGTGGCGGTCAACACGGCTTCCTCATACCCCTGGTCAAAACAAAGGACCCAGGAGTGGGCACAGAGGAGGGAAATCATACCCGCTGAATGGGGACACTTGACCCCCTGGCACCAGGGCACTGGGCTCCCTGAGCTGCCATGGAGACAGGGTGATTTCTGGCCATATGTCTTGTTGTGGCCACGTGGGAGTGGGCCCAGCGACAGGGGTGAAATCCATCCACGATTAATTCTGCCGAAGCTGAGGACTGCAAGCCGTGACATAGTGCTAAAGCTGTCTGGCTTTTATTGGAAAAGAGGCAGTATTTCCATCAGTTTAGCAGAAAAATAAATTAATTGAATCAACTGGAAGCGATGCGGGAGGTTTTCATAATGTCTTTGCGCTCTCAGGGAAGGATGCCTCGTGCAACAGGGTTCCTCCATCCAATTAGACCTCCACTGGCTCCCACACACCGGCCCCACACTGCTCCCACACACCGGCCCCACACTGCTCTCCATTCCATCTTATCGCTGCCTTTTTAGCCCTCTTATCATCAAAGAGGCTGCACTTCAGCATGGAGCAAGGTAAAGCCAGCAATAAGCCTGTCTTCCTAAAGAGATAGACTAATGAAGTTAGGAGAGACACACTGTGCAGCTTTGGGTTGTGTGCTGTACTTAAACACTGCAGCCATCAATCAGGCTGGTACTGCTAATGTAGGTGACGTCATGTATCGGCCTATTCAATACAAGAAACTACGTTTTAAGTTAGATATTTAGTGTGTTGTCAAAAGGAAATTCGATAACTCTAAATCTGACCTATGCACTGACAGGGTTTTCCAGCACACTCAGTTTTGACTCCTGCTACAATAGCTTTGTTGGGCTACTGTACTTCAAACAACATACAGTAGGCTACACTCAGCACTGGGCACTTGTTTCTCTCAAACAGCCTAATACTTACTCTTCAGAGAGGTGGACTGTTTTAAGAAGAATAGCGTATCTAGGTTTGCATTTGGCTGATATCAGCTTGGTGATGATAACATGTTAGCGTACCACTGTCAACAAGATTGACTGATCTGTCCCATGTATTTAGCATTAGCATAGACATGTTATCCATTGACTTAACATGGGAAGGCA